>NC_052053.1:10463346-10718346 GCF_903992535.2 Arvicola amphibius
AGTTGGGCTGCAACTCCAGCTGTCTCTATCCAATCAGTGTGCTCCTTTAGCTGAGAGCTGGGGAGAGATTTCAGGGTTTAGTGACTCAGTGGGACAGTATCACCCTTCAACCTCGGGCTGCTAGGTCAGCTGCAGCCATTCCGGACCTCACAGCAAAGCCAAAATCTTCTAGAGCTACAGGATTGCGTTCCTCCCATGGCTTATTCCCTTGGGAATGAGAATCCCCACCCACCCAGCCCTTGCCAGGAGCCTTCATGAAGATTGCCATGCATGTCTCATTGACCAAATTAGCATCTCTTGTAATGAGAATGGGATTACGTCAGACCAATAATCCCATTTCTTGGGCAAGGATGGGGGCCAGGGTTTTCTAAGACCTATACTTACAGGGAGGAGAGGTGGAGCATATTACAACATACAAGATTTGTGTTTTTAAAAGAAGTAGTGGAGGCTGGACGGTGATAGCACACGCCTTTAATCCCAGCACTCAGGAGGCAGCAACCGGTGGATCTCTGTGAGTTCGGGGCTAGCCTGGTCTACAAGAGCTAGCTCCAGGACAGGCTCCAAAGCTACAGAGAAACCCTGCCCCCCCTCCAAAAAAACAAAGCAAACAAAAAAAGTGGTGGGTAGATACAGGGCAGGTAAGCTGGATATAGCGGTGCACGAGTATAGCCCCAGCACCTAGGAGACAGGGGCAGGAGGTTGGCTTCAGGTTTGAGGCCAGCCTGCTCACCAGAGTGAGATCCAAGTTAGCCAGAGGTATAGACACAGATGAAACAAGAATGGTGAAGGGGTTGACGGGAGAGCTGCGGAGCTCTGGTTGATGGCGTTGGTTTTGCAGTGGAGTTGAGTAGTCTCAGAACAGACCGTGTGGCTGAAAGAGACTTTCAAGGTAGTCAAGTCCTTCAGCTACCTTTAGTGTTTTGAGAACTCAGCCCTTTGCAGACCCCCGTGCCTCAGACAGAAGAGCTTCTAAGGTGCACCCCTGGCTTGAACTTACCTCCAGATCTGTTGACCTCCCCTCTGAGGCTTAATGCATGCAGAGCATGCAGAAATTTTGCATGTAGAAGAGGGGGGAGGGGTGAAATGGAAGGAAGGGGAAGGGTGGAGAGAGAGAGAGACAGAGACAGAGAGAGACAAAGAGACAGAGACAGAGAGAGACAGAGACAGAGAGAGACAGAGACAGAGAGAGAGAGACAGAGAGACAGAGAGAGAGAGAGAGAGAGAGAGAGAGAGAGGAAGAGAGAGAGCCTGCCTCCCTCACAACGTCACACCTGCGTCTTTCCACCCACTTCCACGGCCTGTGTCTCTCTTTTTCCTGCCGTCCTTCCATCTCTCGTGGCCGCCCACCCCAGGTTTGGTATTGTTTTGTCTGTTAGTATTAAGTCACCCACTCAGTTCCATCTGTTTTCGCCTGCAGAACATGGAAGAGGAGTTGGAGATGGCTTCCTCGCTCTGCAAGGAGAGGTCAAGGCAGCAGCATTGCCTATTAGAGCCTGAGGTCAGGCATATTGAAGAAGCAATCACTTCTGCAAAAGTGGATTGGCCATCTCCGGCCTGAAGCTGGTGTGTTAGTATGCTAGCCGAGTCTTTGTCTCTTTGCTGAACCTTATCAAATATTCCTAAGATTCTCCACCTTTTAGCATAATTGGAGAACATCTTAATGCTTCGCAAGCCACTTTCCCCCAACCTTATCAAGGACATTTCTGTGCAATCTTGGCAGGGGCCAGAGTGGGGGCTCTCCTCATCACCGAGGCTGTTGCACACTGTCAGGGCTGTTGACCACAGCGTCAGGGGCTGGGCTACCCCCACCCACCCTCTGTCCTCAGGCCTCTTGCGTGTAGGCTGAAGTCTAGGTAGGAGTGTCTAGCCGAGCACGAGCCAAATGTTCTTGATCTGGAATAGGTGTGTACACAAACGTTATGTCCACACGTGGACTCACAGGGCAAGGTGCAGGGAGCATGAAAGAGAGAGACGTTCTGCTTCTGCTTCTGGAGTTGGAGGGGCATCTCTGAGAGTGATCTAATATAAAACTGAGATGTTGTAGGTGCGAAAGCTTGGCAGTCGCACACGGCAAGTGTTCATGACACCCAAGCAGGGGGTTACCTGAACTTATAGAGTGGAAGAAGGGACTCTGCTTTGATCTAAACAGAAAGGGCCACCAGCTGAAAGGAGACCCCGTGATCGCCGCAAGCACCACACAAAATTTAGCGAATATAGATGTTTTCAGAACTGCAGCGGCTGTGGCTCTCAGACGCGTGGGCACAGGAGAGTCCCGGATGTTTTTCTTCTAAAACTCTCCCCAGACGTCCTGGAGACTATGCTAGGGAGGGGAACCAGGGAACCCAGCTTATATATGAACTGCCCCAGGTAATTCTGAAGCAGTTGGTCTGCGGACCTCTGAGACTGCGCAGTCCGCCTGCGAGGTAACCAGAGAGACGGTGAACAGTTGCAGTAAGCGGCACCCTGCACGGAGTACTTTACTCAGTCACTCCTGCGTTGTCCTGCCGTAGCCCTAGTGGCTAGCCGTGCTGGACTGCAGATCCCTTACAAGTAGGCTGTGCACCACACAGAGACTGTCAGTGACCAGCGGGAGGTCACAACACTGGTCAACGGCACGGAATCTGCCCCGCAGTGACTCCAAGTCCATGACTGAGCACAGGGGCAGGAGAATTCCCACAGTGAAATGTTAATGTAGTCTCATCTGACGTGTTGTTATGGCTTAGATCTAGTGCTCTTCTCAGGCTTGGTCCAGTCACCTTCAAACTAGAAACGAGTGAGGAGACAGACTTTTGTATGGCGATAGAGAACAATAGTAGTTTGATTTCTTTAAATAAGAATTTTTATTTTTGCATATGTGTGTGATGTGTTTTGTACGAGTGGCACACACATGTGTTCAGGTGTATGGGCATGTGTGCATGTGGAGGTTGACACTGGATGTTCTCCTTGGTGCCTCTCTACCTTATGTATTGAGGCAGCATCTTTCATTGAATACTGACATTTCGATGCTCTAGTAGCCAACATGCCTCAGAGCTAATCCCCTGAGCTGGGTACAGACAGGCTAGGGCACCTACTTATGGGTGTCCTAGGACCCAAATTCTGTCCTTCATACTTTCATGACAAGAGCTTTAAACCCAGAGACATTTTCTTACCCTGCTTTTATTTTATTTTATATTTTCATAAGAATAAAATTATGTGCCCAAGATTTTAGACTTTAGATTAAAGCATCCTTGGTATTAATTAATAATAACCCCTAGTCAACCAAATTTATTTCCCCATTTTTACCTAGAGGTAGGGGTGACAAATGATAGTCAGAGAATAAGAATTTTGTTGAATTTTATCTTAACTTCTAGGGCACACTGCACTCAGCGTCATTTACACTCCCTGCCTGTGTTCAGAACTTGCACAGTGAGACATGATGCCCTTTGAAATATGATCTGAAAAGCAAATGTGTGTGTTCCCTCAGCATTCTGAATCTATTGAGGAATGGGGAGAACTTGAAGCCCAAAGGCTTACTTTCAGTTGAACAGAAAACTTAACTAATAGAGGAATCTCAATCTTGGAAAATAAATTACTGTTTTCCCCTGGCGTCGTGGTTTGTGTGCTCTTATGGGAGAGAAATGGAAGGGTAGTATCAGGAAGGAAGGATGAGGGAGGAGTGGTGTCTGTAATGCATACACTTTTGAAAGAGGAGGAGTAATTAAATGAGATATATATGTGATTGATACACGCACACACACACACATATGTAAGCGGTGGCTGCTAGTTTGTTCCTAGTTGCTCAGACTGGAAATAATCACACAGAAACTGTATTAATTAAAACACTGCTTGACCTATCAGCAAAGGATTCTTATTGACTAACTCCTACATCTTAATTTAACCCATTTCTATTACTTTGAATTTTATCACGAAGCTCATGGTTTACCTGTAAGGTTCCAGGGCATCTGTCTCTTTCAGTAGCTACATGGCATCTGACTCTGTTTACTCTCCCCTCTATCTGCTTGCAATTCCTGCCTTGCTCTATTCTGCCCTGCTAAAGGCCCAAAACAGTGTCTTTATTAATCAATGGTAATAAAACATATTCACAGCATACAGAGGGGAATCTCACATCATATATACTTATATGTCCAATATATGGATATATTCAAACATTTAGAACCACCATAATAAAACGCAGGTGGTTTCAGAAAAAGGTAGCATCCTACCAGTCTCAGCACTGAGTCCCACTAGGAGGCAGAAAATGCTCAAAAGCCTTTTCTCCATCCATAATCCCTTGATCCTTTATTTTTTATAGGAGATAAGACAAGAAAATTTTCCTGGCTACAGGAAGATTCCCAAGAAACCCAGAAGCATTTGGGAAGGTGATTTCCTTTTGCTTTGGTTCCCCTTAAAATTTCCAACTACTAGACTGTCTTTGTCATCCTCTATCCTTACTAAGTGTGAACAAAGGATTCTGTAAATGTTGGGGACTAGGGATTTACAGGCCTGCTCTGCTGGATCATAAGGACCATCAGAGGCACGGTCTACATGATCTGTTGGCTCCTCTCTTCTCTGCTAGTAATTCTGCCTGTCATTTATCATCTGTCTTTGGAAATATGGCCTCAAACTCTGTTCTGGCTGACATCCACCATGCCCCTATCTCCACTGTCAATAGCGTCTCAGTTAAAAAAGAAATGAATTTGAAAATGTCATCTCTCTTTCTGTATTTAAGACTGCATCTCACTCTGTTGCCCAGGCTAGACTGGAACTCCCCGTACTCCACTCTGGCCTTAATCCCTTGGTGGTTTTCATGGCTCAGCCCCACAAGTGCTGGGACTCAAGACGTTAAGCTACGACCTCATGCAGAAAATGTCACAGCCTCATAAGAGAACTATAAAAAACAGCGATTCTCCTCTAGAAGTGAAGGTCCCCTCGAAGTCCCATGAGCATGGGGTTTGCATAGACGTTGTGTGTGTGTCCTGAGTGCTGTAGGTCTGTCTTGACCTCTGCGTCTCAGAAATTCCACTGGCCCCTCCCACCTACCTCAGTGGGAGTTTTTGAGATGTGCAGAGAAAGAAACTCACTGACCTTTAAAAAGCACTGATCCATCGGGGTATCGACTTGCCGGCTGTGCTGTGACTTCAGTATTTCAGTGGAGATTTTTAATCGGGAGGAGGTACAGGTCACACATTCATCTCTACCTGGCTACTGGAAAGAACTGTATTTGCCGCATCAGAGGTATTATGAATGATCTTTAGGGTCACTATACTATGTGGAAATCAAATAACAGAATTTGTTCTGAGTGGGGGGCAGAGAATGGCCTCGGTGTAGGAACTAGCTGATATGAAACAAATGAGTTTGAAAAAAAAAAGTTAGTTTTTCTGTGGAGTTAAAATAGACATGGGAGCCAGTGGATTTATGGGCCTTTACAATCCAAGAATGTCTGACTTTCATTTGAGAAGGGACAGATAAAGGTCAGCGTTGCAATGAAGGGGTTCACATCTCTGTGACTGGGATAAAAGTTGTTCCGTTCTGATAGTCTGGACACTAAAACCAAAAGATTCTCCTCAGAATTTACTTTTAGTTTTCTGTTTTCGATGATGTAACACTCTGGGGTGTGCCAAGAAGGCCAAGAGGGATGGCAAAAAGGGATTGTTTACACGGGGGCCTCTCTGCCCCTTCCAGATGTGGAAGAAGGGTCCGTTGTGCAATCCATGGCTTTGCAATTCTTGCAAAGGAATTACTAGAAAAAACTCAGGACATGACTGTGTAATTCAGTGGTAGGATATTGTAATCATCCAAGGGAGGCAGGATCAGAATTCAAGCCCAGGAAAGAACCAGAAGAATGGCTGGCTCGCAGGAACAACTATAGCACTCGGAAAGAGGCCAGGAGGTAAGCCTTAAAGACAGTTGGCGAGAGGTAAGAAGAACTGGGGGGTTTCATTACTTTCTTTTAGTGTGAGGATCAGCTACTGTAACCTGACACAGCCGAAAATCGCCAAGGCCATTAGCAAAGCAATGTGAATGGTTTGCTAGTAATTATGATTCACTTTGAGCCTGTCTTGAAAACAAAACAAGACAACAAACAAAACCATAAGAATCAACAGAGACCAAAGAGAGCTGCTGGGTCTGTGTGTCCCAGCAGCGGGTTTAACACAGTAGGTTCCTATCTGGAAAGTCTGGGTGGGAAACAAGGAACTGCCTAACCACAGGGGAAGTGAGTGCAGTGCATTTTCAAACTGTTTCCCAAATGAATTAGCCACAAAAAATGCAGTGAAAGAGGACTAGTAGAACAACACAATGTATCTGGCCAAGCTGTTATTAAATAGATCAAGCCAGTGGGTAATAATCACGTAGATGGTAAGAAAGACTTAAGTGCGTGCTTTGTGGAAAACATTTTTTTGAACTTGGGCTGTTAAAACATGTTCTAGGAAACTCTTACCCTGTTGCCAGAAAGGCAAGTATCCTCTGACTTGGTTCGCCCACTACAAAGAATGCTTGCTGGCTTTACATATAAAAGTAACAAGTGTGTGAAGGTGCCGGCACACTTCTTAGCATAAAGTCAGTACTTCATAAATGGGCATATGCTGAATCTAAAACTAAGTCATTCCCACACACAGTGAGTTTTAGTGCTAAACTATTTTATCCCTTTGGTTGAGTTTGTATAAAACATGCCAGCCTCTAACGAACTCCATTTCCACATTTCTGTTCTATCTTTCTTAAAAGAATCCTCTAGCTCCCTTGGCCCCAGCTCCTCGTTTCCTTCAAGTCACCGGGCAATGCCCCCTGCTCTACTGCTCTGCACTCAGACTCACCTAGAGGCTTTGAACTGTAAGATTCACTAACAGTTCAGTTAGTATTTTCCATGTCTTGGTGGAATCTCTCTCACACAGGCACACGTGCACAAGCTCGCACTCGCAAACACACACACACACACACACACACACACACACACGGATTTTCCCTGTGTCTGTATTCACCTCCTCACCTCCTAGAGCCTCCTAGCTGTGTCTTTCTTCACTTTTCCCTTAGCCTCTCTGGACTGTTTTCCCTCATAGCGTTTCCTCTGAATCTCCACCCTTAAAGGAAATGGTTCTTTTAACCCCCACTCCCATGCTATACCCTGTCTGCTCTCCCCATTTTGCATTTGATTGTAACACAAACACGTGTTCATGGTGGGGTTTCTACCCATCGTGTCAGGCCAGTGAGTCCAGATCTGTGTATGTAAATGAGGTCTCTCTTGTGATCTGAAGGAGTAGTGCCAGCTCCCTTTGGATACCGCCACTGGGGTGGTGGACATTGCAGTGTTGCCACTTCCAGAACTGAGTTTGTCTCAACTCGCTACTCAGTAGAGTCTCCTCCAATTTCCCTCCTTGAGTTTGGAAGTTCATTAAGCTGAAGTCGTCCTCCTGGTTGGATACCATCATCTCAGGTGTTCAAACTGTAAATAGGAAATGCGTGAGTAGTTTTTGATACCTTTCTCATGTCTAAACTTGACATCCTCGTGGGTTCTCTGGTGCTCTTGAGCCAATGTGCTAGCCCCACTTCTATTCCTTGGGTTCAGACCTTCATTGTTGTAGCTACTTGTGTTCTTCTTGCTTCCATCTCCACCAGCTCCTCCTCCATAATTCTGGAGTGGTGCTGAGCATGCGGATGCAGAGTCAAGCGTAGCCAACAGAGTCTCTGCCCTCGTGATAACTATGTTAGCATCCCATGATCACTCAAAAGCCCAGAACCAATCACCTCATTTCTTGTCCAGTGTCCTTCAGGGGCTCGTCAAAGCTTCAGAGCTATGCCTGCCTGTCTTATAATGGTTTGCAATAGATTATGTGAAACCCAGCCCAATTACCTTCTCTGGAAACTGTGACTGAGGCTGGACCCATGGCCACCCAAAAGGCAAGGTAATGGCTTCTATACTCACACGCAAATGGCACTGAATTCTAGCTGATGAAAAGTAACTTCTTAGAGCCAGCAAGACTAGCTTGCAAGTGGGGTTGGGGACATTTTAGACAGTCTTTATTTCTTCACTCTTTGTCTTACTACACAAATGTGGTTATTCAGAGCCAGCAGCCATTTAGGGTGGCAAGGAGCCTCATGGATGGAAGGAAGCTCGGATAGCTAAGACAATGGAGCATAAAGACAAGCCCCCCCCCCCCCGGGCTTTGGTAGAACTATAAATTATGGAGCTCTAAAACAACTCTGGTTTGTATATAATCACATCTTTTGTGAAAGAAAAAAGCACTATTTGGACTGATAAAGTTATATGCAGCTGAGCTTAACCCTAATAAACAAGGCTCTAAGGTCCTGCACAAAGTGAGCTTCTCTTACATCTCTGACATCACCTTGTCTTATTCCCCATGAGTACACACACCCGGATTCCATTATTTGGATGACCATCAAGAGCAGTGCGGTGTTCTTCCTAGCTGATACAGCCATGCATAAGTCATAGGCTTGTTGGAAAATTAAATTAGATAAATTATAGAAAGTATTTTGGAAAGAACAAGACCCATTATGAGTGCTTAGTAAATGTCAGGTGTAGTTACTGTTAGTTAAATGTTATCTGATTTATTGGGTCTGTAGACAATCAACCTTAAAATGCAGAGAGGACTGGGGAGATGTCTCAGTGGATGAAGAGTGCTCACTATACTGACACGAGGACCTGAGTTCAAATCCCTAGCACCTGTGTAAAGAGCTAGGAATGGTCACAAGCCCTTGTAACACCAGCAGTGTCAGGGATGGAAACCGGAACATCACTGGGGATTACTGGTTGCCAGCCTAGCTTCAGGTTCAATGAGAAACCCTGTCTCCAGTCAATAAGACAGAGAATCATAGAACAGGACCACTGTCATCCTGTGGCCTCTGCACATATGCACACAAACCCATACCTCCCCCCCACACACAAATGCACATACTATACATACATATGTCACCCAATACACCACAAACACACGCAGACACACACACATAGGCACCACCACTACCACACATACACACCACACAAAGTTTCTAAAATTACACAGAGAAAAACATTCAAGACAGAAAGGGAGATGATGTTGTAAATCATAATTCCTTTATTTAATTAAAGAAGACTTTGTCTTTTGACTCTGTAGAGCAGGCAAAAATACCGCAAGAGTTTGCACCAAACATTTGAATCTGCTTTTATGTTGAGAGATTACTGCAAGTTTTTCCCATCCCTCCCCTTCCTGTGCTGTCACTGAGTTCCTTGTGCCAAAGTCCCCTCTTGGGTCCCTCACGTCTATTTGCCTCAATTATCTCTCAGTGCTGCTCTGCCCTACCTATTTATGGGAAGTGGTAGTAACTGTATGCTTTCTCCAGGGATTTCCCTCCTCTTCTCACAGAGAAGGTCTGACAGGGGCCAGTTCTTATTTCTTCTAAGAACTAAACTCTCTTGCTTAACTTTATCATCTGTGGCAGTCATCGTCTTTCTGGGAAAAGGACTATGTTTTCTACCAACGAAGACAGAGATGGAGCAAAGGACATTGGAGCAAAGGGTGGCAATAGCAGAGCCCAGGCACACCCTAGAATGGCAGGCAGCTCCGCAGGACAGAATCCTGGGTCCAAGGTGCAGTGCCCTGACAGACACACCAGCCTTTCTTTTACACATCTGTCATTGCTCCAACCTCTCTGCCTGTTTTCCCTCCATCTACTTTTCTAGTTTCTCCTCTGTTGTCTCTCAATGATAATGGTCCTTGGGCCTCTACTTACTGCCTTGAGCTCTCTTTCCCTGGATGAACTCAGTCATGCCAGGATCACAGGAAGCAGACCTATCTCTCACCTTCAGAACAGTATGCTCAACTGCTTGCTACTTCCAGAAAGGTTTCTCCTTTGCACATTTCCATATTCCAGTGGGGCTGATGATGCCAGCTCAGGTAATACTTTAAAAGTTGAATCTCAATAACTGGTCCAGTACTGGAGATGGTAAGGCTGCAAATCCATTTATGCAGGCAGATGGTTTTGTGTAATAATTGTGGCATCTCTCCCTTCTCCAGTTCTGAGCATGGCTAGTCACCTACATTAGGGCTAACCTCCCTCCTGTAATCTTTCCTTCTCCTCAAACTTGCCTCTCTCCCAGCACTTCTTATCATAGAAAATGGTACCTGTTATGGAAGAGAATATTTGTTTAACTAATTTGTTACATTTGTGTTGTGGAATAATTGTTTGACTATGTTAAGATGTGTTGCAATTGTTTACGCTGTATTGTTGCTTTACCTTGTCTGCCTAAGGCACTGGGCTGGTCTAATAAAAAGTTGAATGGCTAATAGCAAGGCAGAGGATGGCTAGGCAGGTAGAGAGGAAAGGGGGCCAGCCTTCCAGGGCCCAAGTAGCATGGATGTACAGAGAGATGAGATAATGGGTCATACAACTGAAGGAAATTAGAATAAACAGATTAACTTAAGTTATAAGAGCTAGGAGGACAAGCCTAAACTAAGGCCAGGCTTTCATAATTAATAATAAGTCTCCATGAGCTGATGGCCCAAAGAAAAATCCATCTACATATGGCACCCAATGCAGGACTTGTATTTCTACACAGGGCCTGAGAAAGTGGTCTGTCTGATAGGCTCGCATACAGAGGCATGGCTCTTTTAAGAGGCCCTGCCACCAAGCACTCAAATGGAGTTATGAGCTGCAAGTAACATGCTACTCAGCAGCAGGAGACTAGGTAGAGATGCCTACTGAAGCATGGACCCAGAAACGTCCCAAAGCTGGGACAAATAGACCAGTTCGAGGCCAGGGTCCATAGGACATAAAGCTATGTGTAACCCCAGTGTGACAAAGACAGGTGTCAGTGCGAAGCCACACACTGAGTTTAAGGTCTGGCTCATGCAGCCAGAGACTGCTATAGGTTCACAGTAAAGCAGATCCAAAACAGGGTACCATGTGTTTTAAAATGTGCATAGGTACTTAAGAAAGAAAAAAAATGGGTATAGATAGTCATAGGAAAAATAAATAATTTAAAAATAATAAAGTATTTAAGGAGAGCAAGTAATATAAAAAAAGCCATGTAAAGATGAGAAATACACAAGGACTCTGGATGTTGTTGTGTTGACTTTGAGTTTTTTGAATGCTGATAGGCTATGACAGCTGCTGAGAAACAATGAGATTGGAAAAGGAATGACTGAATTAAACCAGCCTAGATACTTTAGGGATATCTTAACTTTAAAATGAAATTCAGAAAATATATCATGTTAGGAGAGAGGTTATGCTTTTGTTTCCACCGAAAATGAAAGGCTGTGATACTTTCCAGATTAATAGAGATCAGGTTTGATCAGGGGAGACCTTCTGAAAATCCTGGCTACAGACATCAAGAAATAAACCAAGGAAAGCTACAAGACAGGTGGCCTATATACTGATTCCTCTGCATGGGGACAGTTCTGTTGCTGAACACCAAATGTTACAACTAGTTTTCCTAGGAATTGACCATTATCTCAATTTTCAGGGTTCCCTAAAGACTATGTCACCCCCAGACAACAGGGTATTATGCTTATGTAGCTCATTTAAAAATATAGTGTATAATTTAAAAAATAGTTAATAGTCATCTATAATAATCAAACTTGTAGTCATATTAGGTATGTTTTCAGGGTTAACATATATTTTAGATAGATAGATGGTCTTCAAAGGCTTCAGAGGCCTGTAGAATATGCCATTTAAGGTTTTTCATGACAGCAAGGCACATCTGTTCCTGGAATAAAAAAGCCAACTTGCTTCATGAAGTGATGATGGGAATCAAAGAACCTCCATATGGAGTTTGGTTTCACTGTGGCAAAGCTAGCTAGAAACTGTCCTTGTCTCAACTGCTCATGGTATCCTGACCAAACTGGGCATGCGGGACACAAATAAAAGTGACTGCTAAGCTTTGTCAAGACAAGGTGAGTCAGTTCTTCAAAATTCCTGCTTCATAAAAAATGTCTGCCAGATATTCTAGGCCTATAGGCCAAAGATGGATGTTCCACTGTTGCAGAAAAAAACTGGGTAACTGACCAGGTAGCCAGATGTCTCTATCATTTCTATAGTTTTGAGAGTAGCTTGAACTGCACTTCTGTTTACTCAGGTAATATTATATCCTTCTGGGGTCTTTGGTGGAACCCAAAGAAAGGGGAAATGCTGTGGGACATTTGTACACTGTGTGAAGATGTGTTGCTGAGAATGGTGTAACACAAAGATGAGCAGCCAATAGCTAAGCAGTCGATGTACAGGTAGGACTTCTGGGCAGAGAGAGAGGAGGTGGGAGGGGAGGATCAGGGCACACGGGAGATGCCATGGAGACACAGGGAGTAGGACATACAGAATAAGAGAAAGAGAAAAGCCACATGGTAAAATATAGATTAATAAAAGTGGGGTCAATTTAATATAAGAGCTAGTAGGACAAGCCTAAGCTAAGACTGAGCTCTCATGATAACTAAGAAGTCTTGGTGTTATTATTTGGGAGCTGGCTGGCAAACAGCGAAAGGCTGGCTGCAGGTACCGGTACCTAAATTATTGCCCCAGGAGTGATGTTGACTTTGACTTTTTACTGTTCCCCTCTGAGGCCATTTAATCAATCACTCATTTCTACCAACTCCATTCCTGCACAGCACCTATGACACATCCCCTCCCTACCCTTGGGGGTAATACCAGAGGGATGCTGGTGCAGGGTCAGAAAAGCCTTCTTGAATCTGTGTCAGTATGCTTCTTGTAGGAATATGTCAGCAGACTTAAATGTGCCCAAATGATCCCAAATGATCTTTTCATCTCTAGATATTTTTAAATGTTTATTATTTATTTATTTGTCTGTTTAATGTATGAGTGCTCTATCTGCACGTACACCTTTACTCAATGGAGTAAAACTGGGTATCACAACCACACTCCAGCACTTGCTCTATGCTCACTTTATTTCTCATCAGAAACCGTTAAGAAATAAGCAACATATTTCTCAATCACTGAAAGAGAACTCTATATTCAAAATTCTTGGTCCGTGAAAATATCCTTCAGGAATGCAGAAGAATGTAAGACTTTCTCAGATAAGAGTAAATTAAGAGAATCTGTCTTCAGCAGATCTGTCTTAAAAGACTGCTAAGAAAAGTTTTCCAATCAGAAAGGAGCAATGCAAGAAAAACTTGGGGCATCAGGAAAGAAGAAAGAGCCCAGTATGTACAAACTCCTCTTGAGATTCTTCAATTGTTTGATAGTTTAAAACCAAAATTTGACTTGTAATGTTGTTCAAATGTGTGTGAGACCTGAAGACAACCATATCCTAATTTAATGATGTAAGAGGAAGCAATGTTTCTGTATTTCACAAGCCTTATGAAATCATGCCATCAGTAGACCGTGATAAAGTTGTGTTTACTTATTGCAATGTGGGGCAAAGTACATAAGAAGCACACTCAGAAGCACAGTGAACAAATTGAAGGGGATCCAAGGGTTAGGAAGGTGACTCTGTGGATAGAAATGTTTGCAATGCAACGAGCATGGAGACCTGGTTTCCATTTCCCAGAATCCACATAAAAGCTGGAGGCATAGGGTGAGTGTGGTAGTTTGAACAAGAATTGCTCCCAGAGGCTCATATATTAGAATGCTTCGTCACCAGGGAGTGGAACTGTTTGAAAGGATTAGAAGGGTGAGGAGGAGTGGCCTTATTGGAAGAAGTGTATCGCTGGGGGTGGGCCTTGAAGTTTCAAAAGCCCAGTCAGGCTCAATCTCCTGACCTCCCCCTCTCTGCCTGCCAGCCATAATGCAGCTCTTAAAGACTTCCCAGCACCATGCTCGCCATACCTGCTGCCATATTTTCGTCATGATGACAATGGACTAAGCCTCTAAAACCTGTAAGCCAGTCCCCAGATAAATGCTTTCTTCTATAAGAGCTGCCTTGGCCCTGGTATCTCTTCACGGCAACAGAGCAGTGCCTAAAACAGTTAGCATGGATAATCCCAACATCCTAGAAGGAGATGGCAGGTGGAGACAAGAGAATCCCCGGAAGCTTTGGGCAGCTAGGCTGGCACACACAGTAACCAACAACAAACGACTCTGTCTTAAACAAGGTGGAAGGTGAGGATGAACACCTGGAGTTATTCTCAGAGCCCCCCCCCCCACATGTGTGCCACACACATGAAGTACACATGCATAGATACAAATCACACACACACACACCATTAAATTATAAAAAAAATAAACTCAAATATCCCATAGAAAATCAGGAAAAATAAATCAAATAAACCAAAGAAGTCAGTGATACTAAAAAGGAAAAAAAAGATTTATTTATGTCTTAGCATGTCAACAATTACATGAAGCATAAGTAGACTAAATTTACTAATCAAAAGAATATGAGAGGATAAAAAGAAATGATTCAACTATCTTGTTCACAAGAATATAATATGAGGGAGCTGGAGAGATGGCTTAGTGGTTAAGAGCATTGCCTGCTCTTCCAAAGGTCCTGAGTTCAATTCCCGGCAACCACATGGTGGCTCACAACCACCTGTAAAGAGGTCTGGTGCCCTCTTCTGGCCTGCAGACATGCACACAGACAGAATATTGTATACATAATAAATAAATAAATATTTTAAAAAGAATATAATATGATACAGATCTGATATAGATATTCAAATATGATACAGATACCTTGCATGCACAAAGATAGTAAAAAATATATTCCATGAAAGCCCTAATCCCAAAACAGTAGGAATAGCTATATTTACAGGAGGCTTCTCAGAGCAAAGAAAATTATTAGAAGCTGTGATCAACATTCCACAAAGAGATAAGGGTCAACACACCCAAAATACCTGATAATCCCAACTGTTTATTTACCAAGCAATGAAGCTTCAAATCACGTAAAGCAAAACTAGTAGAATTGAATGATGAATTGTAAAACCCCACAAATACAGTTATATCAAAAGACTGAAGCGCACATTGAGCCAAGAACGTGCCTGTAGAACATCCTGTCTAATGATATAGAATATTCTTCTCAGATGTCATCATAATACACACCAAGATAAGTCATGCCAAGAATTACTTAAAAGCTTCATATTAAGGAAGAGAAATCATTTAACATGTATCCTCTGTCTACAATGCAATAGAATTAGGAATAAGTAACCCAAGACCATAGAATAATGTACAATAATGGATGCATATATAAGGGGAGCAGAGAAATGGCTCGTCATCATTTAAACTCCCTCCACACAGGATCCTAGAAAAAGGATACAATAACACCAAAGGGGAGTGGTAAGGAACAGGAATCAATAAAAGGAAAAATACAATAGAAAAGACAGGTGCAAAGATTTGGCTTTTTGAAAAGTTCAAGATTGACAAACTTTTAACAAGGGTGGCATAAACAACAGGGAAAACCAACATTAAGGAAAGAGATAAGGGCCCTCACTGCAGATACTACAAACATCAAAAGAATCCCAAGGCAATAATATGAACATTTCTATTTATGAATAATTGGCAATTTAGATAAAATGAACCTTTTTGTTCACATGCACAAAATACTGCAACTCACCCAATATGAGACAAATAATATGAATATCCCTATACCTACTAAGGTTTATTGTAACCAGGACAATTCTCTGAACTTTTCTTCCAAGTCAAGAGTATTTTCCTCTAATTCTTCAACTTGGTTGTAATTTAAGTCAAATAGTGGCCAATTGCAACTTGAATTACTAAAGTGTTAGATTATAATGAAAAGACTTGCACTATATCCTTAAAGACATGTGTTCTCAAAACAAACAAACCAGTCCAAAAAAGAGAGAAAAATAAATAAAACCAAATATAAGCAGAAATTTATATCGTGAGAAAAAAAAGATGAGCACTAAAACTTCTGCCCTGCAAAATATTAAAAAAAAAAATACTTGGTGAAAGTCTGGTAATATCCTGCTGACGACACCACACACCTTGGCTATAGGACATAGAGAAATCAAAGGAAAATGAGTTGGAGGCCTCCTCCTCTCCCACGTCCTGCATGGCTTGGTCCTGGAAACCTGACCAGAATGAGTTAGCAAGATGGGCAGACACAACTCCCACCCCACCTGCCACCCTGACATATTCTGATTCAGTGGGCTGAGGAATTTTAACAAGATTGCTGAGCAAATATAATAATCCAGGTGGTCTGTATCCTGGTCCCACTTAGGGAGACCATACTCGTTAGTCGATACACCTACATCATGCCTCGTATCCCATTGTAAAGGGACAGTCGCATAAAGGGAGCACTGACCATGACTGAGGAGAGACTGTGATCTTCAGCATCTTTCAGAAGATCTCTGCTATCACCAAGGTGCGAGGCAGTTATTAGAAACCTAATCAAAACTTACTTTTCTGAAGTTAATTAACACGTTTTATGTCGTAGTTATGCTAGCCAAAGCTATATATGCACAGGCTGTCCTTTTGGCTGCAGCCTGCCTCGTGCAGAGGAAATAGCAGTGGGATAACATGCCCACTGGGCATTATGCTACAAATGCGCTTCCCTGCAGCAAGGCATTCATTTATAGACTACTGCGCTGCATTATGCATGGAATCTGGCCTCATCTGATCCCTGGACTCGTCCCCGAGTTAAACATTTCCTTTCTCTAGCTGTTATGATTTAAGGCAAAAGCTTAGGATCAATACTAAAATAAATTAGCGTTCTCAGGTTGTTATCTCTAAAGTATGTATTTTTAATGTTAGTAAGAGTTAAGAAAATAGAAATTAGTGTAAAATTCGTAATGGTCACCCGACATATAAGGGCGATCATTAAAACTAATCATTTTGATGTCTTTTCTCCATTCTGATATTACTTATAAAATTGTTTCCTATTAATATATTCATTATTAAAAACAAGACATAAAATGAGTTTGCCAAGAAGCCATAGTTCTGTTGAAGCTGTGAAGACATCATCTATGCATCTATGGAACTCAGAGGAAATCCAGGTGTCCCGGACACCCCTGTAGGACAGAGAAATTGATACAGCCAGCCACTTGTTGCTACACCTATTGAAGGGCCATCTCAAGCCTTTCCCATCCTGAAAAAAAAAAATAGGAAAAAAATTCAAAAGGACTCTCATATGTGTGTGTTGCGGGGGTGGGGCGACTCTTGCATTCTTAGATCTTGATTCTACGCCAACTCTGAAATAGTTAGAGTAATTACAAAGATAAAGGGTAAAAGTCACAGAGTTCTGGCTGGGACATTCCAGAGCAGGAACAAGCTTGGCGCCATTTTTTATAGTTATGCCTGTTAAGATTTAATAGATGGAAAGTTTCATTAGTGAGCTGCGCTGCAATTAACTTCAAGGAGCGTCCAGACTACTGTGCGCGGCTCTTACAGAAAGCCATGCGGCTTCCCCTCCTGAGCCCTGGGGTGCTCGACATCTCAGTTATGAAAAGCTGGGAAAAGAAAGCATTTTAAAAACATTTTAAAAACACACAGCCTAGTCCTTTCTTATCACATAACACATGATAAGAATGGGGTTTTACTCAACAGGCATGCCAAATGTTGACTGGAAATGGGTTGTTTTTTATGTATACTGTTATTATATGCAACATTTACATGGAGGTCCTCATTTCTCCTGCTATCTCATAAAATGGAACAGAGTGATGTTAGAAGTAGCTCCTGTAAATCAAAATTACCCTGAGCCATACATTCTATCTTTAATAGAAAATCCTTGCTATGATCACCAACAAAGTCAGCCAGCACTAGAGTGGAGAACGCAAGGTACGGAATGCAGTGAGGGGCTGTTCTCCAGTAGCTGGGCAGAGTCCAGTCTGCCCTGGAGATGTGAGCCCAGACGTAAGGTAGCCCTTAGACTCAACCTTTTAAAGGATGAAGCCATGGCTCCTCTGCATCTGTGCCATCTGTGCCACCCGTCCCCAAAGTGTTGCCACTACTCTAGTCAGCTGTCCTTGGTAGGTGTCTCTACCAAGCTCAGGCTGCAATTTCTTTATCCTGTATGATATAGCTAAACTGTTAGGGTCCTCATTGTTATATTTTATTGTATAAACCACAGACTGGCATGGTATTTTTTTTAATAACTTGAAGAACAAAACCTGCATTTTATGACTTTTAAAATCTGTGTTGATACTTTTTCTTCCCATTACCCCTCCCCCGCCATTTATTCTCCATGTTTCCATTAATAGGCTGCAGGCTTTAAGTGTAGTAGGCATGGAACCCTGGTAAGCACTTTCAAAGACGTGTGCTCGCTTTCTCAGACCAGAGGCTACACTTGGTGCCTGAAACCGGTAATTATAGTTTGACAAACTGTTATGGAGTACCTAAAACACTAGAGTTTGGGGAGACATAGAATTGTCTTCTGGACCAATGTGTTTGCTGCTAAGTCCTCTACTGAGTGTGAGATCCGGAAGTGTGTGAGTTCTGTTTTTACCTGCCTTGCCCCACATGGCAACATTGTCTGTGAGAGGGTGGGAGTGAAGACCGAACCCCCCAATTCTTCTTTGTCCCCTGTGCAATGTCCCTTCCACGGGAGACGATTTTCTGTGAAACTTCTAGATGACTTTATGGGGTGTTTTGTTTTTGTTTTTTTGGGGGTTTTTTGTTTTGTTTTGTTTTTTGGGTTTTTTTTTTTTTTTGTCTTTTTAAAATTCACCTGATACCATGTCCCCAAATGTGACTGAGATGGGAAGAACGTGACAATGTCATGGCAGGAAGTCAAGCTTCTGGTCCCTGAAAACTGTCTGCCTCCTGTTCATAAATGAGCACATCAGGACAGTACTCACATCCTCTCTGGTTGCTATGGTATTCTACACTCTGAATACTTGGATGCTTTAGTCAGGTAGATCCTGTTTCTTGGAAAACTTTTGGTTTGGTTCTAGGAAAACTATGAGGACTTATGGAAAGGTTGTATTAGAGCTGTGGAGGTCAGGATGGTTGTTTGGGTTTTCTGTATTTGTGGTTGGCTTTGTTTCTACCCTTGAACACCAGCATTCACTTCTAGAGATCTGTGAAGCATTAAGCGGAATTTCTTCCATCTCCCTACAGTATTGTATTTAGAACAGGGAGCCAGGAATCCTCCTGGAGAGCTGAATTCTGGCCTTAAGTGTCTCTTTAGATGCATACACTTCTGAACGTCTCTGCTAATCAATGTGCTTATTTATCGGTTCTCTCACAGGAACGTAGCTAGGCTTCCTTGATCTTTAGGATGGACACATCAGCCTTGCCTTGTGGAGTGTGAAATGGACGGCTACGTTGTGCAACCTTAGCTGTCTGTAGTGGTCTGCATTCTCATTGGAAGAAACATTGGACTCTTTACAAGCAGAGACAGTATAATATACAATAATACTAAGTCTGGTGTTCGAGAATGTTTCCACAAATAGCTTAGTATTAATTAGGGAACCGTTCTTGTTTGACATGTTTGTTTTTAATTCTTAATGGGCTTCCAAGTGGGGTAATGCAGTAAGTCCCCAGAAAAACTAACAATTATCTAGCCTAAAGAGCTTCGGATTTCACCGCGAAATTAAGATTGTGGGGAAAATTCTGTTTTCATCCCACTTATATTAACCTTTTCTTATCCATATTACCTAAAGGTTAACTTGTTCTTGCCATTTTTATGAAATGAGAAGCAGGAACTGTGTCTTTTTATTTGGGTGTAAAATTAGTAATCAAGGGTGGGAAATGGCTGGAAGAAAACAAGAGAAAAAGGAACTTATTGCACCAGGCCAAAGCATTACCAAGCTTTGACTAAACTTTCTCTTGTTTTCTCCCCCATCTTTGAGGGCCACCATCTTCCAAATAAAAGGCTGTTGAGCGTATAGGAAGGCCAGTAGCTGTTGCAAGTGAACAAATGTTCTCTTGCCCAATAGGCAGGACTCTATCTATCATCTATCTATCTATCTATCTATCTATCTATCTATCTATCTATCTATCTATCTTTTTATTATTTTGCCTTGGGATGCTGGGCCTTGAGTCTAGGCTTAGCCTGACTTAGTATAGAGTCCAGGACTGCCTGCCTAGTGATGGCACCACTCACAGTGAGTTGGGCTCTCCCCTGTGATTCATTAATCAAGAAAATGTCCTAGAGACTTGCCTATAGGACCAACAGGTGGAGGCACTGTCTCAATGGAGGTCACCTTTTCTCCGATCACCCCAGCTTGTGTCAAATTGGTCAAATTTGACTTACCTAACATAAGAAGTCAAGGCTCTCACACTGGGTTTTGAATTCCTTTTTGCTATGCCTTTGACCTATGCTATCCCTTCTGACCATTTCCCTCCATATCTGGTCCCTCTCCTTTCTGTGGTAGGATGATGTGGGGATGAGCCCTAGACCCCTTCTTCCTCGGGGAAAACAGTGAAGTCTCTGGAGGATCATTCACATTTGGCTCCCAATCTTTCCACTTACTGAATCTGTTTCTGGTCTGCAAAGGGGGGGGGGGTAGTGATTTATCCCACCAAGGATGAATTTTAAAGATAAATAACAATTCCTGGTACAAAGTAACCACTAAAGAAACGCTGAGACTGTTGCAGTTATTGCTCATTTTAAAAATATTTTTAAGAGAATTTGCATTTGTGTATGTTTATGTATGTGCATCTGTGTGTGACGGATTTTTGACATACTTCCTCTCACCAAGCTCCACCTCCTAACAGCTCTATAACCTCCCTCACAGCGCCACCAACTGAGGTTCACATATATGAGCCCGTGAGGGCTGTTTCTTCCTGAGACCATTACAGCTGTCGATCACGGTTTATCACCCGGTGCGTGTTCAAACACCAAATCTTCCACAAGAGAGCTGGTGCCCTGGTGTCTGTACTCTTAAATGTTTCTATTTCAAGACAGATCCAAACATTTTAAGTACCTGAAAACTACAAGGTCTCCCCGTTTCCGGCATACAATTGTAAAATTGTAGAAACACTAGAGAAGCTACTGGCTTTGCCCAGGACACATTATTTCTTGTATTTAGTAGCTTCCCATGTGGCTCCAAATATTCAAAATGCACATGGTATGTTCTTGATATTCAAGTAACTGCACACCTAGAAAGAGAATTCAGGCAGGGGTGCCCCAGCCTTCTTGGTGCCCTCCTTCTCATCGGGCCCTCCTATGCTCTGCTTGTCTTTGGAACTGAGTTTTTACAAATGACTTATGCTCATGAGGCCTCAGTGTTCCCGACTATAGTGGGGCCACAGTACCTACAGACAGGAATGCACAGGTCACATTGCGTAATGTACATGAAGATGTTTTTCACTTGTAGGAAAATCCTAGTATACTTGCTGCTTGTAGCTATTATTAATCTAATACCAACCTGTGCACCAGCAACTGGATTTGAGGAAGCTTTAGAAATGGCTACATAGTTACATTCAATTTCATATCTTCCTCTCACAGCCTGGACTGCAGGAGAGGTCTCCTCTTCGCAGAGGAAATTCGTTCCTTCAACAAAAGGTGGTATGCGTTTGGGCTCGTGGTTCTGACTGTTCCTAACTGATGAGCTATCTTGTTAGACCCGGGCGCCCCGCCGATGAGAATAGCTCCAACAGGCCTAAAAGAATGTCATGTAACATTTATTAGAGTCATTGCAACAGGGACACCTCCCACTCACTTTGATTTAGTGACATTACTTCTGGTTAAAAGCCTTAGGTAAGGCCACACACGGTGGCTGGTGATTTGGATAATTAGAAGGAAAGGCAGAGGCCTGTCTCTTTACAAGGAAGTTAGCAGTGACATGCAATTAAAGCAAACCGTTGGGGGAAGCTGGGTAGCCATAAGGACTACGGTGGATCGGGTCAAATCAAACATTTCTAAAAATCCTCTGTCTTCACAAAGGATTTCTGTTTCTCTACTTAACAAATTACTGCTGAGATGACTGTTCATTTACACAAGCAGAATAACCGCGCAGCACCGTGGTCATTTTTCTCATAATTTGTAGGAGCACAAAGGCCAGTCGCCGCCGCCTCCGCCGCCGCCGCCGCTGCTGCTTACTTTCTCAGGCAACCAAAGTATCATTGTCATGTATGTTTTTGTGGGGGGGGTTCTGCTTTAAACTGTGGGCTTCGATATGCGTCACCTATTCCGATTCTGAGGGCTGTGAGAGAAGGCGGTAGGGGGCTGTTATTAAGTCCTTTTCAAACAAAGAAACGAAAGCTGAGTTCTGAGAAGGTGTTATTGGTTTACTTAGGGTGGAAGCAAGAGGAAAACTCAAGCCACAGGTGGAAATTGTAAAAGCAGCCTCCGCCATCACCCTTCCCCCTTCCTCCTTCCCCTCCCCGCCCCCGCCCCTGGCTGGAGCAGTTTTCTTCCTCTTCCCAAAACACAGAAGTGGTTGTGGGTGCCTTCAGAAGAAATAACACACGGATCCTTCCACGAGTTAAAGCTTGCATTCACCACACGCCACCTCCTCAAGTCTGCGTGGGGTGTACAACAGGGAATGTGGCCGGATGCTAGCCTAGGCTTGACCTCAGCTGTGTGTGGGTACCTGGCGCTCAGAGAGAAACAAGGAAGGAAACAGAAGCCACGATCCCATTAACACTTACTTTACTCTTAGTGAACGCCAGGGGCTAAAGTGTGTGCCTTGTGTGACGTCAAACACCCCAGCAACCTCCAAGGTACTAGTTAGCATCCGAGATGGTGGAAGGAACCGAACCGAGAGGCTTAGAATATCTCCCCGGAGCTTGAACCTAGATGTACCCTTTCAGCCCTAAGCGGCGTGGCCTCCCCGAAACAAAAACTATGTGTTACTGAAAAGCTGTTACCTTAGTGATTGGCCAAGCCTGTGTGTGGTGGCCCTGCAGGGGAATGTGGAGGGGGCCTTTCTACAAGCTCTTTCAGCAACAAGAGTTCCTCGGGGGGATTCAAGGTGGAGGGTTGAAACTGTTAACAACAGCAAAAATGTGAGGTGCAAACGTGTTCAGATACAGGGATAGAAGAGAACAGGCAGCATCTATTGGGTGGTCCATCTCTCTTGGGATGAATGTCGGATATTCAGCTGTGGTATTAATTTTTATGTCATCCAACGCCGTTTCCTTGCTGACTTGGCAAATGGGTCACTAAGTTACTGAAATGGGAAGTTCCTCGTGGGTATTGTTGGGGCTGGGGGGAAGAGAGAAGGGAAGTTCCTACATTTGGAGTTTCCTGGACCATAAATAACGGCTCTGTTGCCATTCCTGGCAATATGCTTCTGTCATTAATTGACTTTTATGGAAAGCTATGATGTTGATGACTCTGGCCTCTCCCAGCTCTTGATCTATGTGGTGTTATGTGGTGTAGACAGCAGTGCTCACAGGTGGGATTTGTCTGACAGGGGAATCTGAATTAGTCTGTTGTGAAAAACCTGCTAATATACGGCATGTCCCTGCACTGGGTAGGTGGGAAGAGAACGCAACAACGATGCTCAGTCCGTTCCTTCTGACTGGTTCCCCAGCATCTGTGCAGGGGATCAGAATGTCCTGGTCTCTGTTAGGCTACATTTTTAAAGATTTATTTTTATTATTTTTAATTTCTTTTCTTTTTAAAATAGAAAACCAACTATCTTTTTTCATTTTACATACTAATCCCAGTTCCCACTCCCTCCTCTCCTCCCATTCCCTCCACCGTCCCACCACCTTATCCCCCTCCCCCATGCACTCAAGGCTTTGGGGAAGGTCCAAGGCCTTCCCTAATATAGCTAGGCTGAGCAAGGTATCCATCCAAAGAGAATAGGTTCCCAAAAAGCCAGTACAAGCAGTAAGGATAAATCCTGGTGCCACTACCAGTGTCCCTGCAATCTGCCCCAGCCATACAATTGTCACCCACATTCAGAGGGACTAGTTTGGTCCTATGCTGGTTCCTTCCCTGTCTGGCTGGAGTTGGTGAGCTTCCATTAGCTCAGGTAAACTGTTTCAGTGGGTGAATCCATCATGGTCTTGACCTCTTTGCTCATATTATCATTCCTCCCACTCTTCAACTGGACTTTGGGAGCTCAGACCAGTGTTCCGATGTGGGTCTCTGCCTCTGTTTCCATTAGTTGCTGGATGAAGATTCAACTATGTTCATAGCAGCATTATTTGTAATAGCCAGAACCTCGAAACAACTTAGATGCCCCTCAACCGAAGAATGGATAAAGAAAACATGGCACATCTACACATTAGAGTATTACTTAGTGCTAAAAAAACAATGACATCTTAAAATTTGCATGCAAATGGATAGAACTAGAAAAAAAAATCTCGAATGAGGTAATGCAGACCCAAAAAGATGAACATGGTATGTACTCAATCATAAGTGGATACTAGCTGTAAGGAATATTGAGCTTATAGTTCATGCTAAAGAAGCTAAGTAACAAGGAGAACCCTAAAAAAAAATACATAGATCCACCTAGAAAGGGGAAATAGACAGGATCGCCTGACAAAATTGGGAGAATTGTAGGGGAGGTAGGGCAGAAGGGGAAGAGGAGGGGAGAAGGGAACAGGATAGTCGAGATGGAAGAAGGACAGAGATGAGAACAAGGAAAGAGATATTTTGATTGAGGGAGCCATTATAGGGCTAGCAAGAAACCTGGCACTAGAAAAATTCCCAGGAATCCACAAGGATGACCCCAGCTAAGACCCTAAGCAATAGAGGGGAGGGTGTCCAAACTGGCCTTGCTCTGTAGTCAGACTGATGAATATATTAAATATCACTATTTTTTATTATTTTTAATTGTGTGTCTTGTATGTGTCTGTGTGTATATGCACACACATGTGTGTACAAGTGATATCAGAAGCCAGAGGAGTTGGATCTTCTAGAACTGATGTGTGCCACCTCATGTGGATAATAGGAATCGAACTCTGATCCTTTGGAAGAGAGGTATATGCTCTTAACCACTGAGCCAACTCTTCAGCTCCTTAGGTCAAAATTTAAGTGTTGAGACTTTTTAATTTAATTTTTTTCCCCAAAGTTGTTGGAAGGGCAAAGATCTTAGTCTAAGATTTAGTGGTGCTCTTCACTCAAGGTTGGAGGGGCCTGAGTGTACAGGACTCTCCTGGCCACCAAGGCTAAACAGAGGACTCCAGCTGAGGAGAACCAGTCCATCTTTGGGAAATAGATCACACCTGTCTTAACAGTTCTGCCAGAAAATTACGTATTACCTTTGACTTAAAGTTTCTCTGCGTGGTTTCCAGACCAGATTTTTTTTTTTAAAAAAAAGTATCCATTACAGTTACTGAAAGAGCTTATTATTATAATGATCGACATTAAGATCATTGTTGATAACCCATGCTGATTAAGTCAATTAAAAATTTTAATCCTGGGCAGGCGGATCTCTGTGAGTTCGAGACCAGCCTGGTCTACAAGAGCTAGTTCCAGGACAGGCTCCAAAACCACAGAGAAACCCTGTCTCGAAAAATCAAAAAAAAAAAAAAAATTTAATCCTGTTTTTGATGGCCAGACCAAGAGTGGGCTCGAGCCTCCAAAAAGTCACTTAGGGCCCAAGTTCAAGGATACAGTATTTTTAAAGAAAAAAAAACCCACAAAGATACATACAAGTTAGGGTTGGAGTAACCATGAAACGTTTATTCCTGACAGTGGTTATTTTAGAGATAACTTCCCAGTTATTTTGGTTATACATATGGGCCATAGTCAAGGCCATCGGTATCTCAAATACGTTGCCAAGGCTAATGTGACCTTTAGGGGGAGGGTCATAGAGGGTCGAGAACTATCTACACAAACATGGAGTCAGAACAGGATGGCATTACCTTGGTCATCTCGTTAATGCACACAGTGCTGGACCATACCCTCATGGTTTCTGATTGCTCAGGTCTAAGTGAGGCCTGAGGATCTACACCTGAAAATAAGATCCCAACATGGTGACACCTGGTTCATGGAGAAAACTCTGGAAAGCAGAATGAACTTGGCAGCCAGAAAACCCGGGGATTAGGAGCTTGCTGCTTTACTGAGGATATTTGGAAGTTGGCGATCTTAGGCTTCTTCACCCATAAAAAATGGATATAGATTTGGTCGGATGTTCCATCAGTCCCATTCCAACTAGACTTGGTGATCTCCCGTTAGTTCTGTCCTGCCGTCTCAGTGGGTGAACGCATCCCTCACGGTTCTGACTTTCTTTCTCATGATCTCTCTCCTTCTGCTCCTCATCAGGACCTTGGGAGCTCAGTTCGGTGCTTCAGTGTGGGGCTCTGTCTCTATCTCCATCCATCACCCGGTGAAGGTTCTATGGTGATATGCAAGATATTCATGAGTATGGTTATAGGATCTGGCCTTTTTCAGCTCCCTCTCCGCAGCTGCCCAAGGAACTAGCTGGAGGCATCTCCCTGGACACCTGGGAACCCCTCTAGAGTCAAGTATCTTGACAACCCTCAGATGGCTCACTTAATTAAGATATATGCTTCCCTGCTCCCATGTCCACCCTTCCTATATCCCAAGCATCCCCTTCCCCCAAGCTCTCCCCATCCTCCCCTTCATGCCTTTCTTTCCCCATCTCCCCTTGCCCCCATCCCACCCCACCCCCAAGTTCCCAATTTATGCCCGGAAAGTGGCTGATGGTGGAGGCTGACCGAGAAGCCAAGGACAATGGCGATGGGCTTGGTCTCTACGACAAGGACAGGCTCTGTGTAAGCCTTATCAGTTTGGTTGCTCACCTTCCTGGACCTGGAGGGAGTTGGGAGGACATTGGACTCAACATAGTGTAGAGAACCCTGATGGCTCTTTGGCCTGGAGAGAGAGGGAGTGGGAGTATGGGTGGAGGGGAGGGGAGGGAAGGGGAAGGAGGAGGGAAGGAGATGGCAATTTTTAATAAAAAATAAATAAACTAGAAAATAAAAAAAACAAAAAAAAGAAAAAACTGGAATAAGAAAGGGATGGAAAAGACTTCATTTTGTCTGTTCTGATCTGCTTTGGTAAGGAGTAAACAAGCACCCATGTAAACGTGCTTGCCCAGTATCAGGCAATACACAGACAATACAGTTTATGTATCCTCACAGTGGCGACAAGTTATGCCACTTAGCACTAGGCCACCAGAGTCGCTGGCCCATGTTTTAGAGCAAAGACACCTTGCAGGGTTAAGAAGCGAAGGGGAACCCTGTATCGGAAAAAAAAAAAAAAAAAAAAAAAAAAAAAAAAGAAGCGAAGGGGAAATGTGGGTGAAAATAATCTGCCAGAGACCTTGAGACAACCTTCTACAAGACTTCCTGATGTGTTACGAGAAAGAGAAAGAAAAGATCTATTTTATGTTGAGTCATGAGATGCCACTCTCAGGAGAGCAGGCAAAGAGGACAGGGCATAAGTGTGAATCCAAAACTTGTCAAGAAGACTATTAGTGTGTCACATGTAATCCCAATAAAGTGTCGGGCATGCGGAGCCAAGCAGACTTTTTCTAAGTGGGCTCTAGAAGAGAGAGAATGAAGGCTAGCTACACCAGGTAAAGCTGGGCACACTAACGGAATACAAGTGTGTTAATCTGGGTTCTTCAGAGAAATGGAGACACAGAAGCCAAGTCACAACTATGCCATTGTGGAGGCTAAGAAGTGCCCCAACATTCAGGCCAAGACTCAGGAAAGCTGGTTGTGAGGCTCAGAGTCAGAGCTGAAGGGCTGACGGGTCCCACTCCAGGCTGGACCTGAAGTACTGGGTTCACCTCCGGCAGGAAGCCAACTGTACCTTTGTGTTTTCTTGGCTTCTTCCTAGATTGAATGATGTCCTCCCACCTTGGGGAAGACCATCTACTTCAAAAGCCAATCTTTCCAGAAGCACCCACATAAAAGTATATCCAAATGATGTTGAACCAGCTCTCTGTCCTCTTGGCCCCAACAGGGTAGCACATAAAATTTACCAGCACAACATGAGCTGTCTATTTGCAAAGACAGTGTGCTTTGGGGCTAATTGTGGGAGAAGTAATGTTTGCCATCTATCTACCAAACTGCCCCTGCCTTTATTTCTCACCCCTGACGGGTTGCTTAGTGCAGTGAATTTCAACTTTCTGTCTCTCTCAGGCAGTGCCCCTCTGACAACAAAACAAACAAACAAACAAACAAAAACCCAAGGAAAGATTTACAAACATTAATTAGAAGCTGAGTGTAAAATTATATGCTAAATGTTGCCTCACCCTTTGACAGAATTTCCCAAGTTATATTTATAGGGACTAGGAAGCCATGACTGAGGAAAAGCCATTGCTAATTAAATATAGATTAAAGGATCTGAAAACTCTTGAAGTTTAAAAGTTATGCTTTAAAAAAAAATAATGACTTAAAAATCTCCTCTTTGAAAAGTCTTTCTGTATTAAAAAAAATTTATAATAAAGCTGGGAAGTCATGACACATGCCTTTATTCCCAGTACTTGGGAGGCAGAGACAGTCAGATCTCTGAGTTTGAGACCAGATTGGTCTACAGAGCTAAGGAGAGAAACCCTGTTTCGAAAAACAAGAAAAAAATCCATAATAAATTAATATCACGGTTACAGCAGGGTAAGAATCAAATTACAGAAGAATTTAAAAATGCAATTTGGGTTGGTGAATGGAGGATTTTGTTTTGCTTTCCCCCCTCTTTATCCTATCCGCTCTTCTTATGACCCTGGAAGAACTAAGAACAGCCTGACATCAGATTCTGGGACAAACTCTTCATAAACACTCGTTTTGAAATGAGAGGAGAGTGTAGCCAGTTTGTTTAGTTGCTGAGCGCCTTATACATTTGCATGATTGGAAGGCTTTCTCATCTTGTGCAGACAGGACCCACCCAGGCATCCTTCCGCAATTAACTGCTCAACTTGATTAATCAGAAGCATGTCATTCAAATCCTGGGGCAATGAAGACTTCCTGTGGAAGGGGCACCATTGGATCTGAAAACCACTTTCAGTTCTGCCTTTCAAACTCCAGGTTGGTCAGAGGATCATCGCCATCTGGATTGCAGTTATCGACAAAGGGATGGGCATAGCCATACCTTTTAGAGAGCTTACCTCCATCTCTAGGAAGTGCTAAAATATTTCAGTTGAGGCTTACCATGTCCATAGATCACATTCTTCTTAGATGTAAGCATTTGGTACCTCTGGTATTTTAGGATAACCAAGGGCTCGATACTACCTATTATATCATCTTTTTAAAAATCTAAATGTGTTTAAGCCAGATCAGGAAGTAATTTCATGATCAACATTCTGCAGAACAATTTTGCATAGTGATGCCCAAACTGGATGGTTTTTCCAAATGGCAAATCATACACTTTTTAACCACTGTTGCAAAATACCCAACAGAAGCAGCTAAGTGTGTGTGTCAGGGGGTGTTGTATTTAAGTCATGTATTTAGAAGGGTTTAGTTCATCATGGTAGGGAAGGCATGGCATTATGGCCCATTTGTGGCTGAGGATTCATTGAGTCTGAGGTTATTTACATCGCAAATCAAGACTTCACAGGAATGGAAAGAACCCTGGGCCAGGTATAACTCTACAGACCCAGCGCTACTAAAGCCCTACCTGGCCCCAGTTCCTAAAAGATTTGCCTCTACCTTGGTGGTGAATCAAGCATCCAAAGCATGCACTCACGAGGGACGTTTAAGATTCAAACCAGAACAGCAGTGCAATACTTGGCTCTCCTTGGTAGAAATGAAGTCCAATAATAACTAAGCACGTGTGTCTCCAGACAGAGTCACTGCATTCCTGTCTGAAGGTGGCTGGACAGAGGAGGCACTCCCCTCATCTGTCCAGACATGGATGGATCAGAACAAAGTTTGGCAGGAGTAGCTCTATCAAAAATGTTAGTCCTTACTGGAACTGACATTTTATGTTGACTTTATTCCTATGAAATTTGGGGGCTGAATTTAAAATTCAATGTCCTTGATTATTTCACACAGCGAAATAATTTAGTGTTAAATTGTCAAGTGTCTCCTCCCAGAAGCAGAACAAGAAAATAAAGGTGGGGGCTGAACAACGGAATCGTACACATCAAGTAAATGTCAGGCCCTGTGGCAGAGCCCGTTCTGTGCGCTTGATCAGCAGCAGCAATGACACCTGGTATTTGGTAGCGCACACCCTGGTCCCTGGAAGCAGAGTTGGCTGTCTCAGTCCTCTGAGCAAATGATTGTGGTTTGGGAAATCGCTAGAGCCTATGCACACGACATTTCACGTTTCAAGTAACGCTGCATTGTGATTCATACCACAACACTATAGGACATATGAGTAATAGCTACACATTCTTAATCTGTTTCTCAGAAATAAAAAGGAAAGTCTTTCAGATTCCATACTGTATGGTTCAAAAGCAAACCCATGGTGGCTCTGTTTACTGAGCCCTTGCTGACTGGCCAGGCACTATGCTATTTTTTCCTCATATCTTCTTATTTTAGCCTTGAGATAGTTCTGGGGTCTGATTTCTACTTTGCTGATGAGCTCAGAAATGTTAAGCGACTTGTTAGAGTCCCCTCTACTAATTACAAGACACTCAGCATGGCCCCAGAACAGCTTATCTGCCTTTGCAATTCTCCTATAGACTTTATGCAGGAAAATGATTTTAAGATCTCCTCAAGTCTGTTATCTCTGGATAGGGAACATTTCAAAGCATAAACTTGACAGAAAGCATGACGGTTATGAAAGTATTGGGAAAAGATGGGAGGACTGATGTCAGTGACCAGCTCCTGGGCCCGGGGATGGAGCATGCTTGGTACAGTGCCTGCACAGTATGCATGAAGCCCTGGGTGTGATCCCCAGTACCACATGAACAAGCTGTGGCAGCTCACCTATAATCCTAGTACTTGAGAAATAGAGACAGGAGGGTCAAAGTTAAGTTCATAAGTTCAACGTTAGCTGCATAGAGACTATGAGACTAGACTATGTGACATGAGACCCTGTCTCGAAAATAATTTTCTGTTGACAAACTTTAATGAGGACACATTGTGTGAAATCATATTTCCAATGAGACCACAAAAGGCTAGAAGGTTATTTCTTGTTTTTCTCTTTAATCTTTTTTGAGATTTTCATATATTAATACTGTAGTTACGTTCTCCCATCCCCACCCTTCCAGCTCTTCCCACACTCTCCTTATTTTTCTCTTAAAGATTTAAATGATTTGTGCAGTAGATGGAAATGGAGGGAGAAATTTTAATGCTCTTTATTTTTCAAAGCAAGGGCTTGGGAAATCATGCAGTGGTCCCCAGATTAGAGGCTCTGCTCAAGATGTCAACGTTTTATGCTTTGATTCCTGGAGGTGATCCATTTCTTCCCAGGCACTCTTCGCTGTCCCTGGCACGGACAGTGAGAAGCTTCAACAGAGGCAACATTTCACAACAAAACTTCAGGAGCCTTCAACTGTGTGACTCACACATGTTTGAAGACTCTATTTTACTTCCAATTCTTGGTAACAGAAAAGGATTTGTGAAATAGTATTGTTTAAAAAGTGTTTTATCCATTTTAGGCTATCCATTGAGAACCATTGACTTACCGTTGTACGCTGACTGTTTCTATTTCTTAGTTAGCTAGAGATCTTTTTCCTTGTCCTAAAATTACAATACTAAAAGATGATACTGTCATGATGCTAGGTGGTAAGAACTCTTTCTCAACCTTTTTTTTCCTCAATTTTAACAGGTGTGAAGAGTGCATGACCTGACCTCCTTTAGAATTTCCAGGATGGTTGTTGAATCTGTAAGCAGAACACCCATGGAACCTTGGCAGCATGAACAAAACTTGGCTTGCCTACTGTGGTGTTCAAGCTTTTCTGGATAAGTATTTCTTTATGATTAGAAGGAACCGTCTCATCTATTGAAAGCTTTTCTCTGGCCCCTGAGACAGAAGTATCTAGAATGTGGGTACTTTAGTTGGATGGGTCAGCAAGCTTAGAAATTCCTGGTCCTTGCAGTTGGGAAATAGTGCAGCTCTGAGTGATGTAATTCATTGGTCTGAAGAATCTTTTCATGAAATGAGCGTCCTTAATGATAACTCATGGAAGAGACTATTGGAACTTTTGCACACAATCTGACGCATTGTCGAGTATCCTCACTGTCAGTGAAACAAAAACAGCGAGAATCTCCAGAAGAATCTATGCAGGTCTTCAGAAATGCCCATAGACACAGCGGATGTGTTGAGGGCAACAGCGCCCCAATATATCAGTAGCAAAAGAATTTGTCATCAAGCATTGGAATTAAGATGTCATCTTCAAATTCGTGTGAATCACAGAGTTGGAGGTTTCTGAAGCTTTGTTGTGAAATGTTGCCTCCTGGTTGAAGCTCCACGAAGAATAGAAAGCCACCTTCAACAGGCAAGAGAAACTTATTCCCCCTTTCTCTTGAGTTTTAGCCTCACTGCTTTTCTCCTTGAGCCCATGGACTTCTTTCATGGAGACAGCTGCTTTGGGATTATGCCATCATTTCAACAACCCCACAAAAGGCAGAAAGATGTCTCCTCACAGGATTGCCTACGAAAGGCTCTAATAGTCCTAAGAGTTTTATCACAAGACCACCATATCAAGAAACGTGTAACAGACTGGTGCAGCCAGTGTGTGGAAATAAAAAAGAAAACTTTAAGATTCTTGATCTCCTCCACAATGGTGTAGCACATTAGCGAATAAACGTAGAGGCAATATGTGATGTTGAGAGGAGAGACATCCAAAATGGTGATGGGGATGAGACAGGCCAGCCGGATGCTTCACAAAGGAACTCGTTGCACCCATTTGTAGAAGGATGGAGTTGTCAATCCATGAGTTGACTGCAACGTAAAGACACCTATCACAAGGTCCTGCTTTCTCACCTAAATTCAGATCCACATCTTAATCCATCAGCCAAATACTCTTTTGTGTGCCCCATTACCGCTCAAAGCTCCCCTTTCTTTGTCTTTGTCTGTCTATAGAAGCATTATTTTCCCAGCAATTCTGGGGTGGTCATTAGTAACGTGGGTAAGTCACGATGATGTCACTGAATTCCATTTAATGAGGAAGGACAAATTGAGAGGAGATAGATAATATGCAAAAAAAATCAGTGTGCAACCTTGAGAGTCTGGGAGAAAAGGGGCATAGGGAACCCAACTCTCTGTGCAGGCAAAGAGAACCTAGTGAAGCAAGCCAGGTACAGTTACAGACAGACTAACAGAAAAGAACCCAGGGTATTTTGAGCATCAATTAGGTAGAGATTCCTCCATCACCTCAAATAGCTGAGCTTCGGGAACAAATTTAAATATAGCATGAGATGTTTGGTTCATTCGTACAACACAAGTACAAGAACCTGAGTTCAGATCTTTTAAGCTCGTGTAAAAACTGGGCATGGGCCGGGCGGTGGTGGCGCACGCCTTTAATCCCAGCACTCGGGAGGCAGAGGCAGGCAGATCTCTGTGAGTTCGAGACCAGCCTGGTCTACAAGAGCTAGTTCCAGGACAGGCTCCAAAAGCCACAGAGAAACCCTGTCTCGAAAAAACCAAAAAAAGAAAAAAAAAAACAAAAAAAAAAACTGGGCATGGTAGCACATGCCTCTAATCCTAGTGCTGGAGAGGTGGAGAGAACAGGACCCATGGAACTTGATGGACAGCTAGTCTTATCAAATCAGTTAGTTCTAGCTTCAATAACAGTCTGTGCATCGAAAAATAAAGTGGGGAACAATAGAGAAAGCTGATTTTGATCTATGACCTCCACATGGGCACACAGACATACCCAAGCATGTGCACTTGCAAACACAAATACATATCTGTAGCTACAAAACATTTATGCACACATACATGCATTTACACACACACACACACACATGGTTATGCACATACACACATACATGACATTTACGATGTTATAAAATAAGTAAAAAATTAAAAAGAGTTTTTTATCTGAATCCAGGTGTGCTGACTTAAATACAGATCATCTGCTTATAGCTAAGACCCTAAAATAACAGTGAGTTAGATAGGGATTATTGTTCTTATGCAATCATAGGAATAAATCTGGCCTCTCATGATGTCAATAGATTTAAGTTCTGAGACCAGCAGGAGTGTGCATATGTGGTGGTTTGAATGAGAATAACTTCCATAGGCTCATGTGTTTGAATGTTTTGCTCCAGTTGGTGGAATTGTTTGGGAACAGTTAGGAGGTGTGGCCTTGTTGGAGGTGTGTCATTGAGGGTAGACTTTGAGGTTTCAAAGCTCGTATCATGCCCAGTCTTGTGTTCTCTCTCTCTAATCCTGTATGAGTGCTTGACGTTGAATGCAAAGAAAATAATAAGAAGTCTTTTCCTCTGCCATGGGCATGTATTGTCCCCCTTAAACTGATCAGAAAAACAGACATAGATCGGTAAGGACATTTGGTTCCCAAATGAGAACCTCCTGTAATTGGTAAGAACAACGCAGGGCTGCCCGGCTGTTTGCAAATCTGTTAGCTGAGGCTAAGTCCTAGCCATCTCTTGAACAACTTTAAGATACAAGGAAGAAGGTCAGTGGGCACTAGTGAAAGCATTAGTTCAGAAAGGATGGAATCACCTACTTCTAGACTGAGAGCAGAGGACTGTCCTTTGCGGAGTGGTACCTTGAAGAATCCTTTGTGCTCTTGGCTCTAGAGTAAGGGGGAAAATGGTGACAAGAATCTCCTTTAAAGCCAGGGCATTGTAGGCTTGCCTTAAACTTCTGAGCTTTCCGAGTGTTTGTTCAGGAGGCAGTTGCCAGGGTTTTACAGCCTGTCTGAAAACATTTGGTCTCCCCTTTAGATCTGCTCGGCTGATATCATTTTTAGTGACTTCCGAGGCAGCATTGTTGCCGAATGAAAGGGCAGTGAATCTTTACCGATGCCCATCAAAATGGGACTTTTGGATCGCACATTTCGCTGTGATTATTTCTCATCTCTTCCTGAGATTCCCTGGAAACCAGCTTGGTCTTGTCAACTGCATAGCAAGCACGGAATTTTTATAATCATGGCCTGGTCAGAGCAGAGCGGATTTGCATCTTCCAGTGAAATGCAAATTGTCCAGCCTGGAGTTCGGGGACATTGCCTCTCTTGAAAGCAAGGGCACTAAAGTGCCTGGTAGACACAACTGTTTGTTTAGCTTGGTTTCTGTCTTTGATCTCACGTTAGCATACCTTAATGGCAGGTAATGATTGATAATAGAGTATTGTAAAGTTCGGGTCATAAATACTGCTTAACTCATAATAATTCTGAATAATGTACTTTTTATGACTTGGTTTGATGGAAAATTTCCTTGTCAGCTTGGTCTAATTGTCCAAACAAAACCACCCATTACTTGAAGAAATGTATGTCCCTCCTAGACACATTAATTAGGGTCATGGCTGGGCTGCCCAAAGGAATATAGTAACACTTCAGTTATCTTTAAATGTAATCTTTGGACAATCTTACTAATGCTAAACTCAGGTTTAATGAGAAGCTTTTGTTTACACTTGCCCTTTGAGGCTGTCGGGCTTCCACTGAGATCTGTGGGGATGGCTGGAGCCACATGTTCATTTACCGAGATCATTCCTCAGATGCTGCTTGAGTCATTGACTGCAGAGGTTTGAGCACTAGAAGTCACAATGGGACATTGTCTTTTTCTTAACATAGGGGTTAAGGAGATAGCATATGAAGAGAAAATTAATTAAACATTTAAAAAGTTTTTAAATGATTACTGGGTATCTGAAGTTAGCAAATTTCATGTGACATTGAGATGAGAGCAAAAAGAGAGTTTGGTAACTCGGTGTTGGCAAGTTTGAGTTCCTTACATCGAGTTACTTACCAGAAGCCTGCTTGCAAGAGCAGAGGATCCTAGAATCTAGCCATCACATTGACAGTGACATGGAGCAAGTAAAACACTCAGGAAAAGAAAATTAATCAAAAAGGTCAAAGACCATGACCTAGACATGCTGGAGGAGGCCATTTATTCATTTCTGGCCACTTAGCCCTGAAATAATCACACAGAAACCACATTATTTAAATCACTGTTTGGCCCATTAGCTTTAGCTTCTTATTGGCTAACTCTTACATCTTAATTTAACCCATCTCCATTAATCTGTGCATCACCACCAGGTCGTGGCCTAACAGCAAAATTTCAGCACATCTGTCTCTGGCAGTGGCTACATGGCTTCTCTTGACTCCGCCTCCTTTCTTACAGCATTCAGCTTAGTTTTCCCCACCTAGTTCTGTTCCCCTATAGCTCTGCTATAGGCCCAGAGCAGTTCCTTTATTTATCAATGGTAATCACAGCATACAGAGGGAAATCCTACATCATAAACACTGTAAGTCACTCATGTAAGAAGCTGAATACAACAATGAATTGAAAGATACCAATGTTCATTTATTGGAAGAATTAATATCATTAAAATGTCCTAAAATGATTTCTAAATTCAATGCAATCATATCAAAATTCTAATAATATACCCAGCATTTAAAAAACAAAACCCTGACATATATAAAGAACCAGACATACATCCCCAATAGTCAAAAGAATCTTGGGTAGACATAACCAAGCTGGATGTATTTATTTAAATATCTGATCTCAACTTCAGAGGCTATGATAACCTAAACAGAAAAGTACTGTACAAACAGACATATCAACCAAAGGCCAGAAAAGAAAATCTAGGAAAAAAATCCACATAGCCGCCGTCACCTGGCAACTGAGGTGCCCAAAGAACACAGTGGGGAAAAGATAGTCTTCAATAAACACTGCAAGAAAAACTGTCAGACTACAGGCAAAAAAATGGAATTGGGTCTTTATATTACTAAGGATACGTACTTAACTCGAAATGACTTAAAAACTTAGATATAAGACCGGAAACTATAAAACTCCGAAGAAAGCATAGAGGGATTTTCTATCATATTGATTTGGTCACAGATTTTTAAAATAAATATATAATTTCCCTAAATAATATATTTAATCCCTAAAACACATTCAACAAAAGGGAAAATAAACTGGCATGATTCCATCAAACTAAAACCCTTCAGCTTGGTGTAGCAAAGAAAGCAATCAGCAGAAAGAATTGGCAACCTATAAGACGAGAGGAAAATCTGCACACCATATAGCTGACAAGGGGCTAATACACACACATGTATGTGCACTCATACACATATACTCCCTACATGCACATACATGTGCATACATCCCCTACATATGCACACACATGCACATATACCCCCACACATGTGAACACACAGACACACACATACACCACAAACAACTCAATATCAAAAATCAAATAATAATTCAAATCTTTTAAGAATGGGCAAAAGCTATAAACAGACATTTCTGAAAGAAGACATACAAATGAGCAATAGGTGCATGAAAAATCACTCAGCATTCTGAACATCAGGGAAATGTAAATTAAAACCACAATAAATATAACCTCCCCCTTGTTAGAGTGGCTTCTGTCAAAAAGATGAAAGACCTAGCAAGAATGTGGAGCACAAGATACCTTTGTACACTGTTGCTGTGAATGCAAATTTATATGGCTATTATGGAGAACAGCCTGGAAGTTTACCAAAAATTAAAAATAGAATTACCATATAATCCGATTCTACTTCTGGCACATATCAAAAAGAAATGAAGTCAGTATATTGAAAAGAAATTAGTACTCCCACACTATGCAGCTTCATCATGATAGCCGAGATCCTAAGCTATATAAGGACTACATAGAGAAATTATAGTGGCTATACACAATAGAATAATAGTCTTCAAAAAGAAGGAAATCTTGTCAGTTGCAATAACATGGCATAAAATTGGAGGATATTATGTTAAGTGAAAGAAACTAGACACAGAAGAAAAATATTCATGCTCTCTTTTATGTATGGAATCTAAAAATGTGACAGGCAGAAGTGGGGAGTACAATTTATGTCAACTACCTCCTGGGAGTAGAGGAGATATTGATAAAAGGGTACAATGTTTCAATTAATTAAGAGTAGTAACTTTTGTATACACATAATGACTACAGCTAGTAATATTATCCTATATACTTGGAATTTCCTAAAAGCATAGATGGAATGGAGCCCAATGCTGGAGATTGAACACAGGGCCTTGCACGTGGGCAAGCAAACACCTTACCACTGGGTTGCCTCTCCAACCCAAAAGAACTAATTTCAAATGTTCTCATCACATCCATGTATGTGTGTGTGCACACAGGATTTGTGTATGTCAGGTAATGAACACCTTAATAAGCTTGATTTAATCATCCTACAATAAATACATATTCCAAAGCATACACTGTACCCAATAAGTACAGTAATAATAGGGAAGGAAGGAGGGAAGAACGAAAGAGAAAGGAAGAAAAAAGAAAAGCCAGGAAATGAGCACATGGACCTTTAGCAAAATGGTGCCTGTAACACCTCAGGGTTAACTTTAGGGTGTAACTCTAATGAATTCAAAAATAGGTGCCTGGCTTAAAGTTTAGAAATTACTCAATTCTAGATTTCAAAAAGTGGCTATTACTATACCCAGTTCAAGAGTTTGGAAAGAGTTCTACATTTCATTTAAAGCTCAAATTCCCAAGGAAACACACGAGAATCTCACATTGGGAAACAATCTCTTCCCCACAGTTGTGTGTTTCTGGACAGTTATCTATAAATGGCTATTCCTTAGATAAAACACATTCATGGTTCCTATGGCCAACCGGCACCAACCATGGTAGATGTCAGTGAACAATAATATTAACTCCACATATTGCTTGCTGTCTATTTGGAATCTCACAAATTTTGGAAATAGAATATTTTTCTTTTTCAATATTTTTATACTTATTGATTTTGCATACTTATTTATGTGTATATTTGTTGATTTATGTTTAGTTGTAGGCACACATGTAGGTATGAGCCCTGGCACACAAATGGAGGTCAAAGGTTAACTTGTGGGAGTTAGTTCTCTTCTTCTAGCACAGGGGTTCTGAGGATCAAACTCAGGTCATTAGGCTTGTGGCAAGTGCCTTGATTCCTGAGCCAATTCACCCACCCCAGAAACAGCCCTAGAAACAGGGGATTGACTGTGGTTTTAGAATAAAATCTTTTCCTCCTTAACAATTTTGCCATTTCACCTTGACCATTCATGCCCTGATTTAATCTACTTTGGATGGAATTTTTGGATGTTATAAAATAAACAGCAACATTCTTAGAAGTTTGTTTACAAATTTATGCAAATATTTGTGTCTATATGGGCTTTATCTACATGCTTTTTTCCATTAGAATATAAAACCTTTTTATTCTTAAATATTCAAATAATGTCTCATAGAATTGATACACTGGGGAGCTTCAGGAGATAACCAAAGAGTAGATGGACTGCAGAAGCCACTGGTGGTCAACGGTGCCCCCTTGCAGTTGGAGGTGGTCACGGCTGCTGCAATATACCAACTGATATTTGTCTGACAAATTTGTAAATCAAACTAATGTCATTTGGATTAAAACTGATCTTGCATAACTTTTTAATCAGTTGAAGCAAAACATTTAGGAACTTTATTTTCATGTATACATTTTTCATTTCTGAGGGATCCAGTGTGTGTGTGTGTGTGTGTGTGTGTGTGTGTGTGTGTGTGTGTCCTGATGCCATTTTGTAGATAGATTTTAGCACCCCAGGGACAGTCGGTGCAGGCATTCTCAAACCTGGCTTCATGGTAGAGTCAGTTACCAGAGAAGGAATTGTAAAGACCTTGGCTTTCTAAGGTCCACCTGAGAAAGCTAAATCAAAATCTTAGGATTGGCAGTCTGGATCTATTAGGGGCTAAATAGAAATCACCTTGGGTATCCTAACATTTAGATTGGGAACTTGGAAGCCAGGTTTGGGAGCTGTGTTTCTAAAATCACAGTTCAAGAGAGCCACCATGCAGAGTGGTCTGTTAAATGTTCTCTCACCAGCTCCAGGAAGATCATCTGAAACTACACCCAGAGTCTGCATTTGAACTTGACCCATAAATCATAATCCAACACCACATCCAAAGGTAACCATTATTCCTCCCCTAGACATTTCTTATCTACATTTTTTTTCCTTCTACAGCATTGAAATGGTCAAATCATTGATGTCATTGTAAACCCTCTCAGACCAGTTTACCTCACTGAGATTCGGCTGTGCTGTGCTTGTACTATACACATCTGAAATTCTCCAAGATATTCACTTTCCAAGCATTAGCCAATGTCCACTATGAGCCTACTATTGAAGTGTCTAGCGATGTAATCATCAGTACGAAAGAACATTTGCCCTCAGGGAACTTGTAGTGTAATAAGGTAAACCACCCCAAACTAATTATTACAATGCACTGTGGGAAACATGGTAGTAATAAGCACAGGGCTTTAAGGGGATGAACAGAGGCTAAACCCCAAGCTTTCTCTCGTTCTCAGTGCCTCTGGGCGGAGAGGGAGGCTGAGCTCCTAAAGCCCTAGGCTAATGTCATGCTTAAGGAGCCCTGTAGACTTCCAGCCTTGTTCCTTTTCATCCTTTTGCATAACTTGGTTTGACTCATCTTCCTTCTTGTTCGGTGCCTCTTCTAAGTCCAAATATTTTAGGATAGCGTTCTTTTTCTTTCTTACTACTAATCATTGATTGTGGTGACTCTGTTTCAGTTGATTTATTTTACTTCTAAAGTAAATACTCTAGCAGTAGACTGTGGGCTTCCGATAGCTGCTATAACCTGAAAGTTATGTTTTGTACCACTGGCGGTGATACTAAGCTGTGTTCTGTTTTCGTTCTTGCGTGGTTCCACTGAGATGCCAACAGGTTATGAATATATGCAAAAGTCCAGGTTGCAGTAACTTCTCTTACATAAGATAATGTGATGATGTTAAGTGAGGTAACATTGTAGCCTCTCATTTGTATATGAAATCTGAAAAGGGCACTCTCGAAACAGTAGGGCAGGGGAAAGGGAATAGCGACATGTCCATCAAAGTTACAAACTTGTAGGCGTAACACAAGCAAATTCTAGGGGAGTAACATACAGAGTGAACAAGATTGAACAAATTGGCTCGTGATCATCATTGTACAGTGCAGACTCGTACCAAGTCATTATTTATCATATATATATATATATAATGAAATATATTAAAGTTTTGTAAGAGTTTTTTAAAATAATCTTTCTTCTATTAAGACAGTTTCCCAAATTATGTTCCAAGACCCAAGTTAATAAGATGTTTTGTACACCATATTAACAATCAGGCTTCTTTACTCAAGAAACCGTCAGAGGTTTTAATGTGCCAATAATTGTGACTCTATAGATCAATTGGATGTAGTGATTCTCACATCTGTTTGGGTTTGACCATGAAAATTAGTTTTGCATACACACACACACACACAGACACACACAGACACACACACACACACACACATATATATATATTTAGAGAGAGAGAGAGAGAGAGAGAGAGAGAGAGAGTCAGTTTTGCCTTGGGACATTCAGTTTCGTATGACGAGTAGAGATGTTCATGTGTGTCTTAGGGTTACTACAGCTGTGCTGAAACATCCAGACCAAAGCAACATGGGAGAGACAGGGTTTATTTGGCTTACACTTGCGTATTAGTCATCACTGAAGGAAGTCAGGACAGAAACTCCAATAGGACAGGAACTTGGAGGCAGGAGCTGAGGCAGAGGCCATGGAGGAATCCTGCTTACTGGCTTGTACGCCATGGCTTGTTCTCCTGATTTCTTATAGAACCCAGGAGTTCACACCCACCAAACCAGAAGTGCCCCCACCAACAATGGGCTGACCCTCCCCAATGCATAACTAATTAAGAAAATGCTCTACAGGCTTGCCTGCAACCACATCTTATAGAGGCATTTTCTCAGTTAAGGCTCCTTCCTCTCCAATGACTTTAGCTTGTGCCGAGTTGACTTAAAACGAGCAAGTGCAAGGCTCCAGCTTAGCTCCTCGCCATATGAAGAAACCACCCTCAAAAGTAAACATCGAAAATGATAGTTTACAAACCACATCTGATTACTTATTCCGTGTGGTGGTAGGACGTACTTCATGGCCCACTAAGCTGTATCCCGAGACCTACCTAAGCCTTTGTATCTCCCAGATCTTGGTGAAGATCCTGGGGCTCATTTCCTGTTTCTCTTTTCAACCTTTTTTCTCTTTTCAACCTTTGGCCTTCGTTACTACCCATCTCTTTTCTATTCTCCACCTGCTCCTTCTGTCTGTGGAAGGGGGTTGGGGGAGGGGGGGATGCTCAACTGGGAAGAAGACAGAAACAGGCTAAATGGGAACAGACCGGGGAAGAGGGGAAGAATGAAGACAGAGGAGGGGACGCAGGACCTCAGGCATCTTTGTGACGCAATATTTATCCGTGTGGTTGAATGAGACGTGTGGCATGCAGACAGCTTTAAACCAGAAGCCAAAACTGCGCCGACGTTTTGCAGAGGAGGGCTTGGCAATGATGAGCTTCGCTGGTATTGCAAGAACAATAATCTCATCTCAGCAGCTTCCCAGGAAAGCGCTAGCTAAGCAAACGTTTACTCTGCCACATGGTCCACAACCAGACTGTGTATCTCGGGTCATAGTTTCTGCTCCTGGAAAGAAGTCAAGCTGTGTTTGACTCTTCCTGCGGACGGTCTCATTGTGCTGTTAGTATTGAGAAAAGGGCGGTGAAGAGAAGACGTGACTCAGAAGCTTAGAAAATTGCTGAAGGGCAAATGGAACACAAGAAGCTGTGGACAGAAATGAACAGGCTTCAAAAGGCAGCCTTTCTGTCGGCCCGTGGGTTAGTGTTACGGTCAGATGTGAGTGACAGCAAACCACGACAACAGTGATGAGCCAAAGTGGGATAATCTCGTGTGTAAAGTGTGGGTAGGTGGGCTGGGCTTGACAGGCTGTTCTACATGCCTTCCATATCTTCTGAGTGGTCTTGCCTCTACCACCTACTGCTTTGAAGGGGTAGCATCGGCACACTCGGCAACTGGAGGGAGAAAGAAGGTTTTAAAGTGAGAGAGACGGGTGCATATGTGCAGCCTGTTCATTCCATGACCAGACTATATTCACATGGTCACGCCTGACTGCAGGAGAGCTGGGCAAATGAGGCTTTATTCTGTATATCTAGGTATTCAGCCAAAGCCCGGAGCTCATTTGCTACGAAGGAAAAGATAAGTTGTGATGAGAATGGAGGCGTGTCTGTATAATTAATCACAAAATTCATTGACCTCTCATTTGATTACAAGAGCAAGTCTGGCCATGTGATTTGATATAGCCAATGAAATACAAGTCAGAGTCTTCCCATCCAAGCAGCAATTTCCCATAGCCCCTTTCTCCTCACCTGTGAGCCTGACAATGTTTCAGTTAGAGGCTTATCAGTCATGCTGGGGTCTGTCAAGAAATGATGTGGAGAAGAGCTGTAGCTGGCCAACTGGCAGGCATGAGATATAAATGGAAAATAAAGCGTTGGAGTTGTAAGCCCTTGAGATTTAGGGATCTTTTGTTATAGCAGCATGACCTCTTCCGATGGCTTTCTAAGTACTGTCCCTAAACTATCTGTACCAGCTCCTCTGGGAACCTGTGGGACTGCTAGCTGCCCCAGACCTATTGAAGTAGGCACACCAACAGAGCACTGCCTCCTGAAAGGGATTCTAAAAGCATGAGTACCATTGTCCCTGCTTAAGACTAATCATCTCTACCGTCAAAGGCTAAGCTGTCTGCCAGTGTGCCAGTAGCAGGACTGCTGTCCTTTGTTTTTATGAGAATAGGGACAAAAGAATCTCATTTAAATAACTATAAGGATGGAATTGGCATCTCCCAAGGTAGTTTATGATTTTTTTGAACGATTGCAAAAAGGATTGCTTGCTTAATGTCTTGTTCAGACAGTCCATTATTGTCATACAGAAATACTATTGGCACTTGTAGCCTGGTTTTATACTCTGCAATATTCTAAATTCATTAATCCTAATGGTTTGGGGGAGTAAAGTCTGTAGGATTTGTGTAGCTATATAATCATGTTTTCTCCAGACAATTTGGCTCCCTCCTTTCTAGTTTGGAAACTTTTTGTTTCATTTTCTTGCCTAAATGTTCTGGCTAGTAACCCTAGTACCACAAAATTGTGAAACTGGACTCCTTGTCTTAATCGTGTTACTAGGGGAACTGCTTTACACCTTTCTCCTTTCTCCATTTGTTCTGATGTTAGCTGTGAATTTGTCATGCATATCCTCTAGCAGTGTGGTAATTTGAATAGGTATGGCCCCAAAAGGCTCCTGTGTTTGAATGTGTGGTGATAGTGAGTAGCACTATTAGGAGGTGTGGCTTGTTGGAGGAAGCGTGTCACTGTGGGGTGGGCTTTGAGGTCTCATATGCTCAAGCTACACCCAGTGTGGCACATAGTTCACTTACTTCCTGTTGCCTGAGGGTCCAGATGTAGATCTCTCAGCTCCCCGACTAGCACCATGTCTGCCTTCAGGCTGCCACACTTCCCACCACCATGACAAAGGACTAAATCTCTGAACTGTAAGCCAGCCCTAATTAAATGTTTCCTTTACAAGAGTTGTCATGGTCAAATGGATGGAACTAGAAAACACCATCCTGAGTGAGGTAACCCAGACCCAAAAAGATGAAGATGGTATGTACTCACTCATAAGTGGATGCTAGCTATAAACAAAGGATATTGAGCCTATAGTTCATGATTCTAGAGAAGCTAAGTAACAAGGTGAACACTAAGAAAAGCATATATAGATCCACCTGAAAAGTCAAAATAGACAAAATTGACTGACAGAATTGGGAACAAGGGTGGGGAGAGAAGGGAAGGTAGAAGGGGAAGAGGAGGGAAAAGGGGAGGGGCAAGGAGAACTTGAGAGAACAGGATAGTCGAGATGGAGGAAGGACAGAGAAGAGAGCAAGAAAAGAGATATCTTGATTGAGGGAGCCATTATGGGGCTAGCAAGAAACCTGACACTAGAGAAATTCCCAGGAATCCACAAGGATGACCCCAGCTAAGACCCTAAGAAATAGAGGAGAGGGTTCCCGGACTGGCCTTGCCCTGTAGTCAGACTGATGAATACCTTAAATATTACCATAGAATCTTCATCTAGCAACTGATGGAAACAGAGGCAGAGACCCACATCGGAGCACTGGACTGAGCTCCCAAAGTCCAGTTGAAGAGTAGGAAGAGTGAGAATATGAGCAAAGAGGTCAAGACCATGATGCTGACACCTGAGCTAATGGAAGCTCACCAACACCAGCTGGACTGGGAAGGAACAAGCACAGGTCCAAACTAGTCCTTCTAAATATGGTTGACAGTTGCATGGCTGGGACAGACTGTGGGACCACTGGCAGTGGCACCAGGATTCATCCCTACTGCTTGTACTGGCTTTTTTGGAACCTATTCTTTTTGGATGCATGCCTTCCTCAGCCTAGATATAATAGGGAGGGCCTTGGACCTTCCCCGAAGCAATGTGCCTTACTTACCCTCTCTGAGGAGTGGATGGGGGATGGGATGTGGGGGTAAGTGGAGGGAATGGGAGGAGGGAAGGGAGTAGGAACTGAGATTGGTATGCATAATGAAAAAAGGATAGGTTGCTTTCTTTTTAAAAAAAATAAAAATTAAAAAAAAGACTTACCATGGTCATGGTATCTCTTTGCAGCAATCGAAACCCTCACTAAGACAAATAGTGTTATGCACCTTTTGTCTATCTAACTTACTAAGAGGGTTTTTTTTAATTCATGTAATGATGTTGAATTTGATCAAATATTGCCCTGTATCTATTGAGATGGTCATGTGCTTTTACTCTTTTGTTTTTGATAGTGATATGGTGATCATATTTATTGATTTGTTTATTGACACATTTATTGAGTCATCCTTGAGGTCTAGAAGTGTCATCTTCCTACTATTCTGTGTGACTTTATCTCTAGGGGAATACACTGCAGCTACAGAAGCTGTGTGTTACATCTTTGCATTCCAGAGATGAGATCAGAAGAGCTAAGAGATAAAGCAGATGTTTCCATGTCACGGAAACCATAGCAGTAGAACAACATGCTAAAACTCTGTTTTTCATTTATTTGATCTTAGGAGGCCCTATAATGCAGTTAGAATACAAGCAATATATCCAAGCACATCTACATTGTCAAAGCAGATCGCCTATTTTAGATGGTCTGTGTATGATATCCCCCACATGCTAACACCTTGTGACAGCTGGATCACCCTAGAACATTCCACAAACAGCCAACTCATCTAACTTCTCAAACACCACTCAGCTGAATACTTCCCACATCTTCCTGAGAGGAAGTCCTGAATCTGGTACCAGACATCACCAGAATATGGCTCTGCAGAGCCCTAAAGAAGCGAAAGGCACATTCTTACATGATCTCTATGGTATGGGTTTTTTGCTCCCCGTCAGACCATTGTTTAGATTGCTATGATTATTGAAAGAATTCCATGTCCCAGCAGGCATGTTGATATTATAAAATGACAACACAGGTCCAAAGTTCATGTCTAAGAAGAGTACAACAAGAATCATGAAGAAATGTCAGTGTTTTAAGAAATCTTGGGGTTTATGTGTTGGGCTGCTTTCAAAGCTATTCTTGGCCACACCTGCTTTCTCCTTCATCCTTGGGTCCCACTGTTTTATGACTCCAGTTTAGTTGACTATAGACATTAGAATGAAGACATATTCTGGGGTATTTTTCACGTAGCTTTATGCCAACATTGAAAACCTAAAATGTGACTATGCCTAGCCCCTCCCTTAGATATTTGTTGAAATATGCCTTCCATGGGACTGTAAAATGAAAACAGCCCAAACCAGGGCATGTGGTGGAGAGGTGGTACCTCCTTATTCCAGGCAATCGACTGTATTTCCTTCTCTGCTGTGCTTTTCTGAGAACTTCAGGTCTCAAATAAAATACCAAATAACCCTAATGAGGCAGGTGTTTAGCTTGAATTGGCAATATTCTACAGGCATTTACCTCACAGTGTGAACTGAGCAAGGCTCCCCTTGTGAGAGAGAGCAGGCCCCTCATTTGCTGTTCTGCGTTGAATAGTTGCTCTATTTAAAAGAACAAAGATGACTTCCCTAGGACATAACTGTTAGTACACCATGGTCAGCTCTCAAGCTAATATGGCTCTCCTTTTAGTCATCTGACATTTTCCCCGGAGCCCACATGGAAATCCCACTGTCTCCTTTGTATGGAATCCCACATGCGAAACGCTACCACATCAAAGAAGCCAAATGTCCTGAACTCTACAGGAGAGAACTACAGAGCATAGTTCTAGGTCTGTCTGGTGGGCAGAAAACTCAAACATCCAAGCCCTGTGTCACATCAGGACAGTTGCAGGGTCCAGAGCAAGTCATATCCCCCAACATTTTTTAAAAACATAATCAGACTTAGATGAATGCCAAGGGCAGTAATGAAGGGAGGCAAAGCCCAGAACACATCGCGCCCATGACAATGTTGATGAGGAGACAGAGACTCCTGTGCCCTCCCTTTAACTCCGAGTCCTTGGTCTTTATGGTAAAGTGTGAAAGACTACTGGAGGCGCCTTCTTTCCCAGTAAACAAGCAGAATGTCTCTAAACTATTTCATACCTGTGGAGAGGATTAAAAGACAAAACACATGCAAGCGGCATCCTTAAACTTCTTCCCACCTCAGTTTATTTTGAAACAAGAAACCTACCCCTCCCTTGGCTGTGTCAGGATCTATTCATGGAATTTTTTGAGCTACTGTGCTGGGGAATTTCCTCACAGAATTCAAAGCTGAGAGATCCCCGAGGCTTCTGTTATGAGAGTGACTTACCGCTGTGACCTACCAAGCTAGTGAAACCAAGATGTGGAGTAGAACTGCCTACACCTGGCCATCCTAGAGGTTCCTCCCGGGTGCCCGCCCCGTTCCATCCCCAGGTGTCTAGATCTAGACCTCTATTCTGGATGGGTGTAGCTACACACAAGTGCACCCTAGGCTGGTAGCCAAGGCTGTGTAACTGTGGTGGCCTCAAGGGACATTGCTTTCTGCATTTCACCAGGATTGATTAAATACCAGCTACAGATTTTCACAAAGGTCAATAGTTTTCTCTTTTATCATTTTCATACTCATAGTTAAAACGTTCACAACACTCCAAAGCCAAAAATGTAGAAGTATTTCAAAAAGCTAAAAACACCCCCACACACACCACCCAGCTCCACAAACCACTGCCCAATCACATCCTAATGGAATCTGATCCATCCCTTTCCTGGCCCTAAGGTTGCAGATGGCATTCCTGTAGGGCCAAGAACTGTGTCCTATGACCCAACTAAGTGCCTCCATCTCTGCTAAAGAAACTGCCTGCTGCCATTTCTACAATGGTCCTGCTGCGGAAAGAAAGTGACACCTACTGTCATCTGTCCCCTGCAAGACACCTCTCTGTCATCTCCCCCACCTTCATGCAGCCCCTGCTGCTCCTAAGGATGCCCTGTCTCAGGCTGTCCTGAGGTGTGTCTCTTCCAGTCAGCCATTTTCTTTCTCCTCTTCTATTGCAGCCTTCCTGGTCTCTTTGTTTCTCATGCATTGGTCCCTCTGAATGGTTATTTCCCTTCAAAATGGTCATTTAAAATATTTTGTCATCTCCTTTCAATCATTTTTTCTTATTCAAAATTAGGCATATGTCCTTATTAACCAAAGACTGATAAACAAAAGAAAGCTTCCAGACAGTAATTTTCTTTTAATTCTACATTATTATCTCTAAGTTTTACTCTGAAAAATTTCACTTCTACTAAGAAGTTGCCAAAATGGTTTAAGAAAGAAATATAGCTTTCACCTTTGTGCGTCAACTATGAACAGTTTGCTGCGTTTGATATCTTTTTTTAATATATACTCATTATGTTTCCTTACTGAATTATTGAAGAGAAAGTTGTAGATATTATAAGCCCTCGTTCTTAGATACCTCTGTGTATCTTTTCAGAACAAAGGTACTCTTTTCCACAACCACAATACATCTATCACATGCAAACACCTAAACAGAGGCATCACACTGCAGTCTAGTGACCCAGCCCTTGGGGGGTCCCTACTTGGTATTCAGAGGAAGAATCTATATGTGAGTTTCATGCACATCACATAAATTAAGGTTTCGTTACAGGTTCACCAAAATGAGTAACAATAGAAAATAGTGGACTTATTACAATGCTTTTTTAATTCTTCAATTTCTGTCACCTATGGAAAATATCAAACCTGTCTATCAACCATAGGAGTCTGGCCAGCGAAATGTATTTTCTGCTAAAGTCACTGAAGCAGTGCTGGGATTGCCCCATTTGCACATAGCTGGTAGAAATGTGACATGATTTTTTTTAAATATATAAATTGCTTTTGTGAGAACTCTCATGTTTAGGGTCATAATCCATCTTCCAGGAATGCATACATCAGCCAATCCACTCACAGCAAGAACAAGGTGATGTCAACATGGGGCTGAGAGCTCTGCTGTGTTTTAAAGGGAGAGATGTGTGCTTCTACATATGTCAACAAGCAAGAGAACAATGCGCAACATTGCTAGTGTAAGAGCATCTGTATCCGTGCATCCCAAGCAAGCATCTCTCCTGACAACTACGGAAGCCCAAGGTTGAATTTGAGATTGATTTCACCAATGCTAATGGAACAAACCAAAAAAAAAAAAAAAAAAAAAAAAAAAAGGAATCTTTTCTGGTGACCCACCAAACCTAAATCAATGTCTCTGAAATTTGTTCCTTTCCTGGTTTGGTTATTTCCCTGCGACGTGAAGAGGACATCCAGACTGTTGCCAAAAGGGATTTGTCCTTTTTATCTAGTCAGGAGAGTGCTTGAGCTATTTGCATTTCTGAATTGCTTAGCTGCCCAAGCATGCTCGGTGTGTGCTGTTTGAAATGTGTCACCGAGGCACGTGACTGCTGTTCTCAAGCTGATGTTGGACTTTCTCCAACAAATATGGATTATGTTAAAGTCGGTTCTGAATTGACGAGGATATGTTAATAACTCCCAGATGGGCATCTCTGTGCTCTCCAGCAGGGAAATGCAAGCAGTCTATGGCAGGAGCAAGTGTCTGGCAGGTCCATCATTCCGTCATTAAAGGCCACATTATTACCTACAACGGTGCTTGCATGACAATGGCTGCTGAGATGAGCTCAGCCTCACAGTAATGAGCACCAGGAACTGGCTTTTAGGTAGATTGTTTTCCAGGTATTAATAAAAAAGATTTTGCATGAAATGCTCCTCTTCCTATTACCGAATAAGACATTAGGAATAACTCCAAGGGGCGGCAGTGGAGGTGGGCTTGGAGACTGGCATAGACTAAGATGTGTTCACGGTGCTGCCACACAGTCCTTGCTCAACAGAGAAACTCTGCCTATGTCTGTCCTGAGTCTGTGTGCTCTGATGTCCCATTCCTGTGCTAGCAAGTTTTGTTGAAGCCATTATTTGCATTACTGTTGTTAACATTGGGGCCATAGTGATTGGTTTGTTTGTTCGGTTGGTTTTGGTTTTTTTATTAGATGATATACCTTTTTTGTCCTTGGTTCTTAACCTATGGAGTATAATTTTTTCCTTACAATTGGTTTTATTAAAAAAAATGAGAAGCTATATGTCTTCTGTAATCATATTTCCAGACCAGAAGGCAACTGAATATATTTGCTATTGAATTTCAATATGACCAGGTACTTAGGACCACACAGTCTTGGACTATGTGCTTACTACGGTTAATTATGATGAAGGTGGATATTAAGATGAAAGGGAATGCCTCGGTCGAGAAAACAATCACTTCGGTGATTATGAATGGATGTGCCTTATTTCGGTAGACGGATAAAAGACGGCAAAGTTCCTATTAGCAAAGCAAATGCTACAATGCTCATGACTTTCATCGGAAGGCAAAACAATCTTGCATCCCTATATACACGTCGCAGTGAGAGACTCCCTGAGGATGATAGATGTAATCGAGAACACTCAGCTGCAGATGATACACGGTCCCCTTTGTTATAAGTCCGTCCCCCAAACAATCCAGCCGCAAAGAGCTCCCCCACTATCCTGCCAGGTAACTGGGTTTTTCATCTACATAAGCATAGCTTTATGTTTTCTTTATCTCCCCTCACTGGTACCAGCAACTTAAAAGTATAAAGCCACGTTTACCAAGAACATTGTGATGAGCCATTTAGGATTTAGATTTTTCAGAAGGCAGCGGCACTAAATGCCATGGAATCCCAGCATGCATTTGGATATTTTTAGTGCCAACAATCAGGATTTTAAAATATATTATTTTAAGTCATTTCAAAATATCAAAAGATCAGCAAAAAGGTTTTTTTTTTTTTTTTTTTTTTTTGCATTTCTGCCTTGAGGCCTTCCTGCAGAGGGTATGGGACCCCGAGTGTTAACTGTTTGGACACGCTAGGAAGGCAGGGGAAAGGACATTCTGCTCATTGGTAACACATGCCTACAATCCCGGCACGCAGATGTGGAAGCAGGAAGATTGTCACAAATTCCTTGTTAGCCTTAGCTACACAGTGACAGGTCAGCCTTGGGGTTGTACTGTAAGGCGTCTCTCAAAACAGAAAAACAAACAAATAAAACAAAGCAAAGGGACTGGAGGAGAAAAGGAGGGAGAAAAGAGAGAGAAAACCTGGCTCACAAGGATTTACTGCAGGCTATGGATGTGGTCTCCGACTTCTTCGGTCCTCAGATCTCTGCCGAGTGAGGGAAGGCTTTCTACCAAGGCTGAAAGAAAACCGCCAGGACCTTTATAAACACATCATGTTATATTATGGCTCCTTATGTGTTAGCGTTGCGAAGGACCTGTAGTCTGGGAATTCACAGAGCCTCGGAAGCTGAGTGTTTATTGATAATACTTCCAGCTCCTCTTTACACTCTTGAGTGTAAATGGTTGCCTAGTAGTTTTGGTGCCACCAACCCAATGACTGTGCCGGAGCAATAGAAAGGAGAGAGCTTGTTATGTTCAAAAGATGCCATCATTTTTATCAGCACCTAGTTTTCTTAAGTCTCCAAAACGTATTTCTGTCCCATTAATATCACGTCAAAGAGGTTCAGTTAAAGTATTTGTGTTTGAGAAAGTTTGGGGAGTTAGCTAGCAGGTGTAACAGAAATGGAAGGCCCTGTACTTATTGACCGTTAGGTTGCAACTTTCAGAGATGCCATGAGACCTGGATTAGCCAGGCAAATGCCACTTGTTCATCATCACTGGGAATTAATAAGCCAACCTCAGAGCGTTAGCTACTCTGTAAAGCTCACAAAATCGACTCTCTGGTATTTGCGAGGAACCTGCACCTCTGGGGTCATTGTCCCTCCAATACCACTTGGAATGAACATTCTGGGATGAAGAATTTGGTGTATGGTAGGAGCTGGGACTATATTAGAGCCGTAGCTGACCATAAACACACAGCATCCCAGGCCCGCAGAGGGAGCCTGCGAAGTGGGCCATACAGCCGATCGCGCATTGCGGCCCAGCCTTCTGACACTCTTTTCAGCATTTAGGTCACCTTGGCAGAAAACACCCCAGACAACACTAGAAGATAGAAAGGGGGAAGGGTTAAAGGGACTCCCCTTTATGCAAAAGCACCAAGACAACCTTAAGCCCAGTGACTTGGGGCTTTGATTTCACCTTTCCCACCCTTCACTACACAGCACACTAGTTTGCTCATAACGACTCTCAACTTTCTGGGCTGTTAAAAAGAGGCTTAGAAGAGCAATTGGAAGTAATATGGGCTTTTTAATATCGTGACACTTAATGCTACACAAAACCTTTGTTTCCTAAGGTTTATTGCGCTGGTGTCTTAGATTTCCTGCTGTATGACCAGGAAGATTATGGTGGCTTAGGTCTTAACTATACTCTGGGGAAGCATTTTGTATTTTCGCCATAAACAGTCTTTCTAAAACAACACGATTGTGTAACTATCAATGTTTATACTGCATTATACGTCTCCCAAAGTTTACTATGCATAGTGCAGAGCATGGTAACCAAAGGAAGCGGTGTAGTCTCTGGAGCGATTCAAGTGACTCCATCTCACTCCTTATTCCATCAGCCGGATATTCATGCTCTGTCATTATGTTGTGGTGTTGCACAGCTGTGCACGTAAAGCGTCTAGAAGCTAAGCATTTACAGTATATATATATATATGTCTTATCTTAAAATAAGAGTTGTAACAGAACTGAACGACTTTTAAACGGGAGTAATGGCGCAAGTGGAGAGGTTTTCAAATGTCTGGCGTTTCACAAATGAACAATTTGATTGAGCGCGTCATAGCAAAGCTGGGTTTTCATACTGAGTAATTTCTCCGAGTTGGTGAAAGAAACCAAATGATTAATCCCACCATTGAGGGTGCTACCACTGAACACGCATTTTTTTTTTTTGAAGTAGCTGTTGAATTGTTTTCACAAGTACACGGCAACATGGAGCCCCGATAAAGGACAGCACTGAGTTCTCCTTGCGCTGCGATCCCGTTCCGACTCCTGGGGAAATGCAACAAATGGTGAAATCCCATTTCTTTATGCAGACAATTTAATGAGCAATTCCTTCAGAGTATATGAGGGAAGAAGACCAGACCTAATACTACAGGTCTGGGTCCCCCAGACCCGCCTTTCCTTCCATAGGTGAATAGTGAGTTTCATTATGTTCAGAACCATAGCCTGGACAAGGCAAACGGTGAGCTCCATCCCGTCCAAGGAAGTAAAAGATTATCTTCTTCCAGCAACAGAAACGGGAGGGATTGGGCCCACCTTCGAATCCCTCCCAGCTTCACTCAGATCGAACACGACATCTGGGTAATCTGCAATCTGCCAGGGGCATTGTTAGCATGTTACTCCTCCAGGGTAGGATTTTAACCAGGCCGCCAGCAGCTGTGTGTTGGGCTACTTGGCCACATTAGGCCTACAGAACCCCCCGCTATTACCCTGGTGAAACCTGTGCCAGGGCCCCTGGTGACACGATGAAGGTATTAGGTCAGATGAGTTACATTAAGTGGCAAGTGATAAATTCAAGATGACAATTTGAAACAGCAGTGTTTCTTCTAAGTAATTAATTCCAGCGGTGCCTGGGGCAGTGTGTGGTTGCCGCCACTGGTGTGGCAAAGCTGCGTTGCTAATGAGAACACATCGCAGTGAGGATTAGGGGCCTGTGCATTCTGGCAGGCTGAGGTCACTGTGATTAGGAAATATTAATGCAGAGTGACTGTGATAAACCATATACACCCAGGAAAGTTAATTTTTATTTTATTAACGCAGGAACTGTTGACCACTTTACAATGTGGTGGCTCACTAAGTGAGCTAGGGAGAGAACCGACACATTCCTCTTTGGGTCTCTGACAGCCCCTAAAGCTGGCTGGAGATGGTGGCAGAATGGCGTGCCACCGCCAAGGTCCTGCTCTTCTCATCTGTGGACACAGGGTCTTCGGCACACCCCGAAGGCACAGAATGGGGGGGGCCTATTTTATTTTCCTAACCATGACTTCATCAAGATCTTTTCTAAGGCACTCATCTCCTCTGTTGAAGAAATAACTGTGAAATCATCGGCGAGCGATATTGTTCAGAAAGGGGCAGGCTTTCTCTTGCTACATCTGCCCTTCGGGGAGGGGGTGGCCAGGTCACCTTTGACTCTCCAGTGCTATCAAGGCGTTAGATGACGTGTTCACCTCCATTCTCATCTCCAAACACCCCGTTCAGCTGGAAGCAGAAGGAACTTGAGGCCAGATGGGTGGGATCCGGGACAAATTCAGACCGTCAGGAGGAGTGTGTTTGAGCCTGGAACTCAGCGCCCGGTCCACCTCATCTGGTGCTCACCTGGATGTCTCTCTGGGAAGGGAACAGAGCCAATCACCCAAACTGTTTCCCATAAAACTCTCAAAGAAGGCTGTCCAGGGACTGTAGCTGTACACATGCACACATATACACACATTCACAGAACTCAGAGAGTTGGCTCATCTCTAGTAGAGGACTTTTAGTTTGAGCAACTACAGATGTCTTACGGTGTATTAGATATGTTGCCTATAAAATACCTACTAAACACTTTCCCCTTGGCACTGAAAGACGAACTGCTTCTAACTGTAAGACCGTGCCCCTTATCTCTTTCTATAAAATTGGCTGTGGTGTTGGGCACTCAGCTTCAATATGTGCTCTGTCTGTAGGTCTACGTGTGAGTGAAGGCGGGGAAGTAGAAAAGCCATTAGCAACACGTGTTCTCTGAAATCTTGAAGGGCTACCAAGTATATCATTGTACTCCCAGCTTTCCTATGTTATTAAGAAGCCAATCACATCGCAGAAAAAATATATATATAAAAAAAACCTTTAGTCTGATCTTCTTTTTTTCTTTTTCTTTCTCCGCAGAGTGCACGAGTTTGATTTTGCATTAGTGTTCTCAGCTCCAGTTTCTAGAATAAGAGAAACAATTGGTAGAACTTCTGGAAGGCTCAATCTCCACCAGATAACAATTTTTTTTAAAAAACCACCCACAGTTTTATATTTACATCCAAATACATGAAATTCTTGGCATCTTTGCATATGGGGGGGGAAAACTTAGAAAAATCAATAAACAAACCTATCTTTTTTTCCTTACACATTTTGATGTAAGAATTGCTGCAAAACACATTTCCAATGTCATCAAGTACATAAGAGGCTTTGGAAAGGAGAGGTGACTGCATCAACGAGGGAGAAGAAGGTAGCATTCACATTTGCCTGTTTGACCATCACAGCCGTCGATAGTAACCTAATCAAAACGAGCAGACACAAATGACTTGTGTCTTTATAGACCTAAATACATGTGCTGCAGGTATTTGATCACACTGTGACCCTCGAGTTTGTGTTAATTAAATAAAACATTAGGTCAAGAGGCAGAGTCACACACACACACACACACACACACACACACACGCAAACACAGTTTATCAGGAGGCCAAGTAGAGGCTTTCATGGAGTGAGGGCCCAAGCACCGCTCATCGTGCTGAAGCATCGCTGTCTAGGTCAGGGTCAGCAATTCTTTTTCTCCAAAAGTCCATATAGAAATAGCTTAGGCATTTATGAATCATATGGTTTTTGGTTTAATTATTCAGCTCTACTACTGGAACATAAAAGTAGCCATAAGCACTGCAAAAATGCGTGCAGCTATGTTCCAATAAAACTTTATTAACACTGAGTTTGAAATTCACATCATTTTCATGGGTCACGGAGTATTCTTTTCAGGTTTAAACAGTTAAATATTTTAAAACTTAGCCCAATAGGCCATATGAAAACCAGGGAATGAAAAGTAAAATGGGAAAGAAAATGCAGGGGAATGGGCTGCATTTAATTCATGGATCGTCATTCATGGATGCCTTGCTGGAAAGGGTTGCTCTGATCTGCAAGATCAAACCATTGCCATCCAACTCACTTCCTACCCCAAGAAATGGAAAGGAAAGGAAAATGTCAATTACTTTTGGAAGACTCAATTGACTTACATCACTCCACTCATATTCTATTGAGTAGCATAGAGTTCCACAGACATAGTTAGCAGCAAGGGACCCTGAGACACATAGTTGGGTAGGTCCATGTGTACTCAGCTAAATTTCAAGGGAATTCTAGCCCTCAAGGCCAGGTATGCATATGAAGGTACAACTGTCTCTACTACAGTGCCATGGAATTGAATTGAAGTAATGATAAAGGTTATTCTAGACTTGGAATCTTTTGAGATTTGTCTGTTGCCATGACTCCCAAATGGGGTTTATGTTCCTCATTGATACTACCTTGAGACACACAGTGGCTGTAGTGCTGAGGGGGAAAAGGTACTGGTCACCCAGGGAAGCAACTTCTACTAGGTATAGTAGAATATAGAACAACGTTGTCTAGGCCCTCATGAAGAATTGCCACAACACAAAAAAGGCATGCCAAAGAGCAACTTCAGAAGCAAGATCCTTCTGTTGTTCTTTAACTTCTTATAATAAACATTTTTACTTTTAAAAAATTATGAGGCAGATGTGATAGTATATATGATCATCAGCTGAGACTTCATAGTGAAACTTAGCCCCGCCACGAAACATTCCAGAATCTGCTAAGTCTAATCTCACTCACCATTTCCCCTTCTAGATCCCATATTGAGGTTAACTCCGTGCCCACCCTCAGATCCTCAACTCATGCTTGAAGCATCACAAGTAATGGGCTGGAAGCCTTAGAAGCCACGACATTGGGGCTTTCTGTCTAGATACAACTCAAGCTGCCCAAAAGGAAGAAACCTGTCTTCAGAGAGGGACATGGCTGTAGCCAGAAAACTGAAGTCCTGCAGGTAACAGAGAATTACAGCTTGGGTTTCTGTTTTGGACAAGGATGTAATTTGTCATGTCGAGTTCAGCGATGGAGTATAAAATGTGTCTGTTTTGTTTTGTTTGACACAGGGTCCAGGCTCACAGGCTCATTATGTGGACCATACTGGCCTGGAACTGCTGTTGTCAGCCACCCTGGTGCCGGGGATTACAGGTACAACGCCACTACAACCTGGCTCAAACAGATTTCTTGGATACCTACTTTGTATAGGGCATTGCAGTGAGCTCTGGGAGGAGGCAGGAAGGTGGAGGTGAACAATAGGAATTATTTTTTCTTGAGTGTGAGTTCTAGGAGGACAGAGAGTTTAGCATATACAATATATACATGCATATGTATATATACATATACAGAGAGTTTAGCATATGCAATATATGCATACATTCCTATTTTATTATTAGCTAAATGGGACACTATCATCTCAAAGGATCACATGTAACACTAGTATAGACACATATTATATAATATAAAACATACGGAGAGTTAGCTTATACAGTATATACATATATATACAGAGTTTAGCTTATACAATATATACATATATTAACATATATATATATATATACATAGCAGAGAGTTTAGCATATACACACTACTATAAGCATGATGATAGAGGTATGTATAAAAGAGTTCAGAGTAAGGAATGAATGGCTCCGTGTTGGGGTTGGTGAGAAAGTAGGCCAGAGAGGTGTCAGTCCAGATCCAAGAAGAAAAATAGTCTTATCTTTCTCCCCAAGAATAGAATATGATTTTGAGTAGAGATACATCCTGTCCTGTATTCATGAGATATAACTGTTGTTACAGCAGTCATGTCAGATGTGTGTGTGCATGCGCATGTGTGTGCACGTACATGTGTGTTTGCACGCGCATGTGTGTTTGCACGCACATGTGCACACACATGCATGCAACTCATGTATCAGGACTGGGCAACTGCTACACTCTTTCCTTCAGGAATCTATGTTTTTACATCTGTGTTTTGTATTAGGACTGTTTATATACCTTGACTCAAGCACTCCTAACCACGAGGAACATTTACAACTAATTTTAAAGAAATCTCTGTATACAGAAATACCCTTGAAACACATGTCTTACACACACACACACACACAACACACACCACAATTCCTCATGGGGTTCTTCTAATAAGCAGTCAAGTGAAAGGTCAAATTGAAGTCCTCTTAATTTTGCAGATTAAAATGAAAGCTATTGTATAAGAAAATACTTAGTTTTTATTTCTCTGAACACAACCTGTGTTTGCATAATGAATTTAGGCACCATAGACACCCCGAAAGCATTAAAAGCAATTAACAGAAGGCTTAGAGAACACATAAACAGGGAGGATGACAGGCATTTTTGTAGCCGTTGGAAGCTGGGATAATTAAACCATTGTCTCTCACTCTGTTCCCATGTGGACTTGCTTAAATGTCACTGGAGACAGTAACTTCTCACTCTTCTCTTTCCTTCCTGGGAAACCTTATCCAACCTGAGCTCAGACATCATGATAGCGTGCTTCAGCCCAGAGCACAGGCCCCTGGGGGATTCATACTCAGGCATCACGGGTCGTTGACCTGGCTATTGTTGTTTGTGATACTTACTGGTAAAGTTTCCCAATCAATACGACATCAGCCCACTGAGCTCCAGGGACTACAGGGGCTGCGGCAGCGTACTCAATCTTGGAGCCAGCCTGTGCTCTCTGCTCTGGCCGCTAAACTGGGTAGTTGGCCTACTTGATGTGGCATTATTGCTGCTGGGGTCAGATGGGAGCAGTTCGGCAAAGGGCTGGATGAATGGCTGCTGGTGGCGCGGCACCTCTCCCGCCCACCCGGAGACATCCATGATAGACGACAACCGCGCATGCACAAAAATCCTTGTCGCTTGTCTGGGAGGCTTCTGGGCTGGAGGTGTGGAGGGATTGGCCGGGCAACGGGAGGAAGCTCTCAAGACGGTAGAGCGCCGTTGCAAATCAAGCTCACTTTTCTTTATCAGAGAAGGTGGATCTCCACCCCTGTCCCATGTCATTACTGTGTCCTTTTTCTCCCCATCTTTGCTTGAGCAAGACTTCCAGGCAGTAGGGAAAAGATAAATGAGAAATTATCTTAATTCTATTAAGATGGGCCGTCAATGTCTTCATCATTGAAGGAGTAATTATTCAGAATGTTAACTGTGAACTTAGCAGTGTAACACCCACTAATGTGGAGGAGAAATTAATATGTAAATAATTGTTGAACATAATAGTGGAATAGCCTCCGTTATTGTTAAGAATATAACACCACAAAAGCAGGGAAAATTCTTTTAAAAATAGATGCCTTGCAGAAAAGTGTCAGCACATTATTTATCTAGCTATTTCCTGTTCTGTACAATCCTTTTTTTTTTTTTTTTAGTAATCAGACAAAGAAAAATAAAAATGCTTGGCATGACCTAAATATTCTCTCTGTTATAGATGAAGGCAGGGCTCTCTGTAAGTAAACAGACCACAGAGTGTTGTCAAGGAAGTAACCAAAGGTGTAGTAAATGTTAGGTTCAGACAGATTCCCCACAAAATCAGAAGGCTTCATTAAATATTTAATCACATAAAAAAATAACAAGGAGAAGAGCGTGGTGGAAGGGATTTCCTGGGGTGTGGTCAGCTGTGTGGCAAAGAAAGTACCGTGAGTGGATGTATCCTTCAAGAAGAGCTACAGGCCTCCACCTCTTTACCTCAGAGCCTACTGTGAAGCTGACAATGTTTAGGACATATTTTCTGGAACCTGAGACAATTGATACCCTGTTTCCCAAGGTTGACAATTAGGTTATGTTAGTGATGTTAGACTATTGCTGTCTAGTCTGAATGCTACAATTGCTTTCCAAATATTTAGTTAAAAATCAACCCATCATGCGTGGTGTGAGTGTATGTATATATACATACACACATATGTATATATGCATTATATATATGGGGGTCATGTATTTGTGTAGATATATGAGCCCATATGTGAGCATGGGTATGGAGGCCAGAAGTCAACCTTAGGTTTATTTTCTCAGGAAATTACCTTGTTTCTTGAGAAAGTTTCTCTCATTCGACAGGAACTCTCTGATTAGACTAGCCAGTGGACCACAGGGACCCGCATAGCTCTGCCTCTCCAGTGCCGCTATTACAAGAGCACACGGCTGTTCCCAGCTTTTAACAAGGGTGCTAGGGACAGACGTCAGGTCTCCATGCTTGCAAGATGCATAATTCATCGGTCGAATTATTTCCCTAGTCCCTTTTAACCATACATGTTTGCATGACTGCTAACCCTCACACACACTTGTAAGGAAAAGAGTGTTTCCATTTTCAATGGCTGAAACCATCGCTATGCACTCCAGACCCATCATGTAGCCAGGGCAGGACAGAGGGCAACCGCACAGACTCATCTGATTTCTTTGCAGCCACTCTCAGGTGGTAGTGGGGCATCCCGTGAAGAGATCTCTTTCCAGACTCCATAAGAAGCTGACACACACCCTTCCCTACCCCTACGCTGCGCACCTCCTTCCTCCAGGATTTCAGCACAATGGGGCGGGGGGGGGGGGACAGGAGGTAGATTTTCTTACCCTTTTGCTCTACGCTTTCTCTTAAAAAGCCCTCAAGGCCTGAAAAAGGCGAGCTAATTGCCTGTCTTTACATGCATAGAACTTCGTCTTTGTTCGAGTTTCTCCTCCTACCCACAGTGTTCTCTCTCTTCTCTTCTCCCTGCATATATAGCAAAGAAATGATTGCTGAGAAAAAGTCCATCTTAAGTGAGGAAGGTCTAATAAAAACAGTCTTAAAATATCCCTACTCTTAGCCGGGCGGGTGGTGGCGCATGCCTTTAATCCCAGCACTCGGGAGGCAGAGGCAGGCGGATCTCTGTGAGTTCGAGACCAGCCTGGTCTACAAGAGCTAGGTCCAGGACAGGCTCTAGAAACTACAGGGAAACCCTGTCTCGAAAATCAAAAAAATAAATAATAAATAAATAAATAATACCCTACTCTTTACCCCAGTGTTTCCCTTCTCACCACGATGCTCATCAACTTTCTTCCTGTTCCTTGGTGATGCCCAGGCAAGTCAACATTGAGCCTGAGTCTTGGGCTCCATTGATAGAGTATTTGGCATCGTGTGAGGTCTGGTTGCTTGACTGGTACCCCCTCCTGATACCATAGGTAGGTACACATGCTAGAAACTGACCATGACCTTCCTTGGAAAGAGGAGTGTGGTGGTTTATGTAAGACAAGTCCCTCATAGGCTCACGGAAACTGGTGGTACTGTTGTGAGAATTTATGGACCCTGTAGCAGGTAGAACCTTCCTGGAGAAGTGTCACTGGGGGTGGGCTTTGAGGGTTTGTTATTTTGCCACACTTCCTTGCACACACGCACACACACACACACACACACACACACACACACACCCTGTGTCTGAACAGAAGTGTGATTAGCTGTGATTAGCAAGCTTCTTGTGCCTTCCTCCTTGCTGCCTCGCCATCCCTGCCACGATGGACTCTAGCTCTTTGGAACTGGAAGCCCAAATAAATGCTTCCTTCTAGAAGCCGTTTTTGCTCATAGTGTCTTACCGCCCAACAGAAAAGTAGCTGGTACTGGATTCTGGCCGTTAAAAATCCCAAGATGAGGTCATTGTGGTCTTTCCAGGTGGACCAAGAAAGAGATAAATGAAGAACACAAAGGCCAAACTCACAGCAATGACCAAGAAATGACAGCCACCGTCAGAAGCAGGACAGAGAATGGTTGTCAACACGGCTTCTGGAGAGAGTGTGGCACTGTGCAAGAATATATTTATTTTGGTACAAGCCACCCAGTTTATGGTTGGTCACCTGGTACCACCCTCGTGAAAGAACACATGGAGTGATGCTAAAATTGTTTTCCCAACCATAATTCTTTGCTTATGAACTTTCTACATATCTTTCCTTTTTTATTGATTTTATTGAGCTATACAATTTTCTCTGCTCCTCTACCTGTCCCTCCCCTCCCATTCAACCTTCTCCCAGGGTCCCCATGCTCTCAATTTGCTCAGGAGGTCTTGTCTTTTACTATTTCCCATGTAGATTAGATCCATGTATGTCTCTCTTAGTGTCCTCATTGTTGTCTAAGTTCTCTGGGATTGTGGTTTGTGAGCTGGCTTTCTTTGCTTTATGTTTAAAGCCACCTCTGAGTGAGTACATGTGATAATTGTCTTTCTGGGTCTGGGTTACCTCATTCAAATGTTGTTTTCTAGCTTGATTCATTTCCTGCAAAATTCAAGATGTCATAATTTTTTTCTGCTGTGTAGTACTCCATTGTGTAAATGTACCACATTTTCCTTATCTATTCTTTGGTGTAGGGGCATTTAGGTTGTTCCCAGGTCCTGGCTATGACGAACATAGTTGAGCACATGTCCTTGTGGAACTATGAGCATCCTTTGGTATATACCCAAAAAGTGGTACTACTGGGTCTTTAGGAAGGTTTGCTTCCTAATTATCTGAGAAATCACCACACTGACATCCAAAGGGGTTGTACCAGCTTGCACTCCCCACCAGCAATGCAGGAGTGTTCCTTTACCCCACAAACCTCTCCAGTATAAGTTGTCATCAGTGTTTTTGATCTTGGCCCATTTTTACAGGTGAAAAGATGGAATATCTTCTTTGTTTTGATTTGCATTTCTCTGATAACTACAGACCCACATAGCTTTTCTGACTGGTTTGTGTGTATTATTCTCCAGTTGACTCCCTGTGCTGCTTATGCTTTCTCAGAAAAGTCTCACTTAATTTTGCAAACATTTATTGAACACATAGTAGGTGTTATTGAGCACATAGTAGGTGTGCCAGGAGGCAAGGATAAGTAAGGTGCAGTCCTTTCCTTCGAGAGAGTATGCACCATGCCTGCTTGTGTGAGCAGACAGAAACGTGTCTTTTGGCTTACCCTGAAATCGGGAGTCCAGAAAGGGCTCTGATTAGGCCTCAACTGCAATACAAAAGAATAATTTCCATACAATTTGAACTAAGATGTTCCAATGTTTTTTTTTTATGCCAGCCCCATTTTCAATCTTTCTCTTCCCAGGATTATCAAATTATTCCCCGTTTTCTGACACTGACTCCAGGAATAACAATAATGACAAATATCTCTGGATAATAAGATGACCTGGGAATTAAAGCTGATGCTAGCAATCATGTTGCAGTGATTAGGCCACATTGCCTGGCCCGGGGATAACAAATACTAATGAATGAACACAAATACAGGCAAGTGTGATGACCTGGTGTCCAAAAGAAGCTTCAAAGACTCTGATCATTAGCTTCAAACACTGTTTGGCCACTCGGCTATGTCTCCTCATTTCACGTGGGCCATCGTCTGGATGGGTTTGAAAGGCAAGCTACATCCTGTTGGATCCTCTGGATACCTTTTGGATCATATGGGAGGTTATGGGATGGGTGTTGGATGTTCCATGGTAACAAGAAAGAGAAAAGTTGACATCTAGAAAGGTACCCATGGTTCTTGATTGCTTTCAAAACTGTCCAGAGCTGAACACCTGGAGCTTCAACCTTGCAAAAGAAAAAGTTGCCACGGGGTGGGGCTTAGTACGCAGCTTGCTGAACACCTGGAGTCTGACATTGACCATAATATGGCTAGGGGAGATGGGCTCCACACCTGTTTCCTCTCTCAAAGAATTGAGGCTCTACGGACCCTGAAAGTTCACCGACAAATTAAATTGCCATTTAGAAAATGACTTGTATAGTACCTGGAACCTAGTGGTCTGTTAATAAATAAGACAATGGTGATCAGTCCTATCTGTACTCTGACCTGCAGCATCAGGGTACGAAAAATGTGAGTGGCTCCCTTTCACTAGCAGGGAGAGAACAGTCCAGTGGAAGGCCAGATTCTGAAGAAGTCAGGCAAGAAACCCAAGGCGGGGTCAGAGAGGGCCGTTGCTCTTAGAAATCAGAGAGCATAAACAGTGATCTGGAGGTCAGAAGAACCAAGGTCAATCTAGACGGGTGACCTGGTAAAAATGACATCTCCTCCCCGGGAAAATAAGAGCTGGACGTAATGCCATCTCACACCTTACGTACTTATCACACGTATTCCCTGGTTCACACTCCACTATGAAAATGAAAAGACCTTCTAGATCGCCTCTCAATAGCACCGAGCAGAAGAGTTTGCAAGGGGTTCTTTAAAGCTGAGAGTAAGTCCATCCTCATTCCCCCAAGCTATGTGCTAGGCCCCCTATCGGGGATGCATTCTGAGAACCTAAACAGTGTCGGAAACTACAGATAATACCAAGCCTCCTTCTGAGCACTGTGTCTGCATTCTACAGTAAAGTTTACTTTACAAATTAAACCCAATAAGATAGTGAAGACAAAGCAATCACCAAGCCTGTTCTGTGATAAACATTCTTGGAAACTTGTGAGTTATCTCCTGAAATTGTCTACCTAATATTTCTAGACTAGGCATAATCTAGAAACGAAAATCCAGAATGAGAGTCCGGGGTGAGGGCATGCCTTCACACTCTCTCTTGTAGGAAATAACGGTAACAGTGGGTCACGGCTGTATTGAGGCAAAATGCAAAACGTGAGCACTGAAGGACATCTTCAAGGGCAGTTTGTTTGTGACTCGTTGAGCCACTAAATCCTCGGTCTTCATGGCTCTTGAGATAGAGGCTCTCCAGTGCCTGTTGGTGGGAAAACCTCTGGCCCCTATAGTATTACTCAATATCTTATTAGCAATTCTATCCCTACTAATATTTGATCACAGACTACATGCTGGAAATGAGCTTGACCCCAAGACGATGAATCCAGGAAGGGCTACAACACAGGGAAGGGGATTCTGGGCTGCAGTGAGGGGATACCAGGTCAGAAAGGGGGCCCCCCGGCCTTGGGAGGCAGAGAGAGGAACACTGGAGCCAGAATCAAGACCTGTCCATGGTGAGTAACCTGCCATCTAGATAGAGGTGGGAAAACTGAAATCATCATCCTCGGTGGTTTGCAGTCTGGAGATCTGGTTTTGGTTCAGTAAGGAAAAAGAAAGCAGAAAGCAAAAGAATGGTCCACAGCCCTGGCTACCCTTCCCATTTCTGCCGAGATGCGCTTGTCTACTAACCTGGCCAGCAATGCATCTGTGGAAGGGCAGTTTCCAAGGCGGCCGGGGTCTGACTGTGTCTACAGGTGAGTGCCCAGAAAGCCTGGATGAGATAAAAAAGCAAACGAATGGGAGTTGGGGGAGCTGCGTGCATATGCAGAAGTTGCCCCATCACGGTGCAGACAGGAGCTCAGGGACAAGCGGGCTTACTAAAAACATTCAGAGAGGTCTTTGCTATGCGCTGGTATAAGCTAACACCCCCATTGGGGAGCGCAGGCTTTAGCAAATCTAGCTTTGTGTGTGTTAATTGCTGCGGTAGATGTAAGAAGCATGACAGGTATTCACTCAAGCAGAAAGAGCAGAATTTCCTAGCTATCTTCCCCTCATTTTATTCAAAATTGAAAGGATAGTCTGCTGTCAGCTGGGGCATTTTGCTCTGCATAGAAAACCCAAGGCCTTCATCACCCCCTGATGGCTACAAGGGGGAAACCTCAGAAAGTGGGCACAGCACTGGCTTCCTTCACATTGGGTCATTACAACCATCACAAGTCTTAACGTTAAATTTTGCTTTGAAACGGCAGCAGTAAAAAAAAATACTGCATAGACTTGTTTGCTTAAGCAGTTTTTCAATCAAAACAAAGCACCTAGAGGCCAGTAGAATGGTGTGAGACACTTTGGTGGGAAATACAGGCTGAGAACTAATGACAATATTAACATGGTGGCCAAACTTACCCTGAGTTTATTATCCTAGTCTGCTCCAACCACCGTGAGTAAATACCGTAAACTGGGCAGCTTAAGTAACAGAAAGGTCTTTCTCTCAGGGCTGGAGCTGAGAAATGTGTGATCAAATACTAATTTGGTTTTGGATGAGGAACTGTTTCTGGCTCGTAGGACAGTCACCTCACATGAAATAGAGAAGCAAAGAAGGGAGGAGAAAGGAAGAGAGGAAAAGAAAGAAAAATAGAAAGAATAAGCTTGATATTTGTGGGTGTGCGCACACTTGTGTGTGTGTGTGTGTGTATGTGTGTGTGTGTAAGCACAACACATTTTTGCAGGTGTATGTGGTCCAATTGTGGAAGCTGGAGAACAACTCACCTTGGTCTCTCTCCTCTCTCTCTCTCTCTCTCTCTCTCCTCTCTCTCTCTCTCTCTCCGTCTCTTTCTCTTCTCCGTCTCTCTGCCTCCTCCTCTCTCTCTCTCTCTCTCTCTTCTCTCTCCTTCCCTATCCCTCTCTCTCTCTTCTCCTTCCCTCTCTTTCTCTCTGGCTTTTTTTTTGAAACAAAGTCCTCTCTGTGTAGCCCTGGATGTCCTGAAACTTCCTTTCCTTTCTAGACCAAGCTGGCCTCAAACTCAGAGATCTGCCCCCTCTTCCTCCCGAGTGCTAGGCCTAAAGACTTGTGCCGCCACCACCTTGGCTTTGAGATAGAGTCTCTCACTGAGCTGAACATTCAGTGATCACACCCCAGGGACCTCCCTGTGTGCCTCCCCGGCACCATGACAAAAGTGTTGGCAGCCACACTCGGCACCTTTATGTGGCTTCTGGGGATTGAACCCCGAGTTTATACAGCAAGGCACTTCACTCTGGTGTCTCTCTCTCGTAGAGACCGCTAGTCCAGTCCGGCCAGGCCTCAGCTTCTTCACCTGACACAGTCTTAAGTGCTCTGTAATAGACCTCATCTCCAACTCCAGTCAACCCTGGGGGCTAGGGCTTTGCCAATGTGGTGAGACATGATGCAGCTGCAACAATTGTATGCCAGCATTATAAAATGTTGATATATATATATATATATATATATATATATATATATATATATATATAGTAGTTTAATAATCCATTCAATCCAATGAACAATGTATTCCATTATTCCCATTTCATAGAAGAAGAAACTGAGGCTTAAAATGCGAGCAGCAGCCTTCCCCAAGTTGCACAGCTGTAAGTGATGACTTCATGTGAATGAAGAGTTTGCTCTGCTGAAGGCGTTGCTGATACTTTCCCTGATCCTTGTAGAGTAAGTCTTGGCTGTGTCAAGTCCCTCAGGGACTCTAAACAACTAATGAGCCTTGACACCCATGATTAGGAGAGCTATATTGGAAATATTTGGTGCTTACACACCCTCCCTTCACAACTGAAGGCTCCATCCAAGTGCACAGCCTCGTTTGTTCTCAATACCATGCAGCCAGTTTTACTTCAACTATATATTAAAGCAATTCTTGGGGGGACTGCACTTTTTTATCAGACATTCAGACAGTTCCTTGTTCCCAAAGAATTAGAGAGAAAGAAAGAGGGGAAGGGAGGGAGGAGAGAGGCAGAAAGAATATGAATCAAATGTCTATAAATAATCACAATGCAAAATAATATATGCTATGGCTATTTGCAGCTTGGATGCTAACAAGAGGTCTGGTCTGCAGGTCACACAGACCGTCAGAGAAGATGTTGCACCCAGCATGAGTCTTGAGCATTAGAAGTCAATTGGCCAGGAGTTCCTGTAAGAATGGCTACACAGACCTTTTCAAGGGAGGGCATGGTGCTATTGGAAGCTACACTACACATGGGGTACCACATGGGTTGAAGGATGCAGACCAGAAGCAATAGCATGGTAGGACCTGGTATCTTATATGGGAAAGAGGCCAAAACCCAGAGCAGGAAGAATTTTCTGTGCTATTCCGAGGAGTGTTTTTGCTTTGGCTGCTGCTGCTGCTGCTTCTGGAAAGTACAGAGTCTTACACCCAGCACAGCAGGACAAGATTTGTGTTTCTGAAGGATAATTACAGGGAAGACAGATTTTGAATCAGTAAGTTGAAGAGCAGGGACAATTGTAGATTTCAGCAAAAACCACTGGCAGCCTTAGTTGGAGTGTGGAGTTAGAGCAGGCACAGTGGAGTCTTGATGCTTCTGATCTTGACCTAGGAAGTACATCCACTGGTGGTACTCAGTGTGAGAAAAGAAAAACTGCGCCGGGCGGTGGTGGCGCACGCCTTTAATCCCAGCACTCGGGAGGCAGAGGCAGGCGGATCTCTGTGAGTTCGAGACCAGCCTGGTCTACAAGAGCTAGCTCCAGGATAGGCTCCAAAGCCACAGAGAAACCCTGTCTCGAAAAATCAAAAAAAAAAAAAAGAAAAGAAAAAAGAAAAAGAAAAACTGCAACTTGCTCCTGTTATCTGACCACAGGTAACACTAATCTTCCCCTATTAACTTATAATGGATATTCTTTACACGTATTAACTTATAATGGATATTCTTACACGTTACTATAACTTATAATGGATATTCTTACACGTATTAACTTATAATGGATATTCTTTACACGTATTTCACTGTCACCAATTATAACATCAGACAGTCACACCCAGAGCTCTGTGGCTGCCAGTGTGAGCTGACCACAACTGTTACTTGGTTGAATATTTACGTTTTATTATAGCTGAGACTCACCTGTATCTCTTCAGACTTTTCCTAGCTCTATTGCCATTGTCAAGAATAGGCTAGATGGGAGGAGTCCCACAGCCACGGTTCTTCTTGTCTCTGTCAGCACCCTGGATCTGTTCACCAGCATCCCTCAGCATCCCTTGCCTCCTCTCTGGCTACATCCAGGGACAGTCTCTCCTATACTGGGCTTGAGGTTAATGGTACCTCTTGATTGCATAAGGTTAGAGATTTTCAAAGAAATTGTATAGAAGACAGGGTTCTTGTTGTTGTTCAGTAATGAGTTAGCATCTCCAGGTTTTCTTAGGTAAGATACAGCTTTCTGAACTTCATGACTAAATAGCTGTGCTCCTTGGGGGAGTTCCTTCATTCCCTCCTTTCTTAGGCTTCACTTCTTGTTTGGTTGTCCCGCCACTCAAGTAAAATGGTTCATTTACCTGAGACACACGCTAGAGTTTACTTTTGTTTCCTCCAGACCCGTTCCTGCTTCCTTCAGTCCCCTTTCCTAAGTGTAAGACATCCCAAGTCCTCTCAGAGGAAAAATGAGTCATAAGCAACTTCTTACTAATAAACGCTTCTCAGTTGAATTAGAAGTATCTGTTGAATTATCTGGGACAACTGATCAGGTTTCTGATTCTTGCTTTCCTGTCGAATTCAGTCTGTCTACAACTCCTTCGCTGAAGAATTTCAAACCTGTACATGTGGGAGCAGAAATATACTGTTACCAGGGACCCTGGGTTCTTGGGCTGGAAGCCTTTCCTGACCTACCTGGCCTTGTTGGCTGTCTCAGTCAGTAGAGTGCACCTCTGTCCCCTACTCTAAGCACATAGCACTCTTCATTGTGTTCTTTGTGTCTCTCTTCAAGGATCCCTCCAGTATTGGACTTCTTTTAGAGCTGAAACTACTGACTCCCTCCGAACCCAATGAACTACCCACCGTGGCAGACCCGTGGCCTCACCTTCCCTTCCTCCTGTTGGTATTCTTGACAACTGTTGCGTAATCACCAACATGCAGACTTGTCCTCTGCCTGGGGCTGTGCTCGCCGCTTCTGCGGTATTGTGTCATTTCTCTCTGGCCACACACCTGGGGTTTGGGGAACAGCAGCAGCATTTCTGTTTTGCTTAAGCAAAGTCTGAGACTCAGAGAGATTCTAATGCCAATCCAAAGACATATAGCTAACTTCAAACACACATTGGAAGCAAAAATAAGACCCACCCTGGAGTCTCAACAGATAGCATCCTTCTTCACCCCAACTCTGACATTTCAGAAGCGCACTTAGTACTGACCACCACGTAAGCGCGCTTAGCACTGCACTGACCACCAGTTTGCAACGATAGGGATTTCATCCACCGCTCTGCAGAGTATCAGGGGGTGGTGGGTTGTTCCCTGCCTATGTCTGGACTTCTCATCACGTTTGCGTAGAGTATAACTAGGGTTTTCAGAGATGAAAGCCATCTTATGCTCACTTCTGCTATTGTCTGCGCATCATAAAATGCCATTGTATATGGTTTATATTTTATGATTACAGAAAAACACTTATGCCTTCAGAGAGTCATGTGATTTTTGCTGAAAGAGCTAGCAGGCACTCGTCTCTGTGCAGTGAAGATTTTTACACTAGAAGATACACATATTAAATGCTCAGAAACAATAAGAAAAGCCATGTTTATCATGTAGATAAATACCTCGGTGATGGTCATTACATTTAGAGCATTTCACATTCTACTATTGGCTATTTGACCTACCCTATCAGGACCAAGCCCCCATATACTCTAAAAAAATCTTTTATGGTAGAATAAAGGAGACTATGTTACATTGGAAAAAAAGAAAACTGATTTAAGTGCAGAATCCAAATGAGGTTATGTTGTCTCGAGTATGTATGCTATTGTTTTAACAAAATGAAAATAGCAACCTGTCCTATATTTTAAATATTCTTCTCTCTCTCTCTCTCTCTCTCTCTCTCTCTCTCTCTCTCTCTCCCTCCCTCTTTCTCTCTCTCTCTCTCACACACACACACACACACACACACACACACACAGAGAGAGAGAGAGAGAGAGAGAGAGAGAGCCTTAGATCATAATAGACATAAACCTCCGAATGGGTTAAAAATAAACACAAGGCCTGGAAAGGCAGAAGCAATAATGACAGTTTTGAAATTTCTCGTACCTGTTGTGACAGGAATAACAAATTAATTGGGACTATAACGGATTCTTTGTAAAGGTGAAGTAAACACACTTGACTGTATATTTTTCACCATCAGTTAAGTCTCAATTGGTTCTAAAAATAAACAGAAGACATTGAACAGTTTTAATGGATCCTGACACCTAGGTATTATGCTGTCACTCCAGTGTAAATGAATCATAACTTTGGACTGCACCTAGGAATTACTACACATTTGGAGAAAATTTATGGGGCTCCAAGCTTTGAATCATGATGTGATATCAAAACTAAAGTCAAAAGAGGAAAGCTGCTAGGCATAAATTATGATCCTCCAGCCGTTAGGTATGCGCCATGCAACAGGTGTAGACGCTGGAGATCTGAGGTGGGTCAGCCGTTATCCTGGGTGCTGCAACAAATCGACCCTTCTGAAAGGGCTTTGTGTAAAGTATCAACAAAAATCCACTCTTGTACCCATGATAGAGATATTTAAATTTTTTTAACTGGGTCCCTGTATCCTATGTAGACTAGACTCCCCCTGAAGGCAGGAGCATGTTTGTGATCCCCAGATTTTTATTTTCAAGAGACAAACCAGTCTCTGGGCCGGCCCACTTGCTCACCCGACTACACTAGTAGACCCGCACAAACTCACAACTTCTAGTCACACAGATGCAAATCAGAACCCCAACCTTTTTAGGGGAATGGTTGACGTGATCTAGGCATTGCCTCAACATCTGTGACTACGGACAGAGAGAAGACTGCTGGAGAACGGACCGTTTTAAAGGGGAAGTCTGTGCATGAACGAGGAGATTCTGAGACCCCAGGCAGGTCATAGGAAAGTGTTAAACATTCATGTGTGTATCTGACCGATTACTGGATTTTAGAGAGCATATCACCATGAGGCTGTGGCTCATGGGGTAAAGTTCGGTGTCTGTCGGGGCTATGTGGCTTCTCACTAACTCTGCCTTCTTTCTCCCAGCATTTAGTTTAGTTTTTCCTGCCTAGCTAAGGTCTGCCTTGCTGTAGGCCAAAGCAGTTTTTTATTCATTAACCAATAAAAGCAACACATAAACAGAAGGACCTTCCACACCGAGCTACAGAAAGCTGACATGTTGAGCCCCTTCCTGTGCAACTTCCTATAGCCAACTACAGAAAGCTGGTTTGTATTAAACTAGACAGCTCTCCTCTCTCTTCTTCTGCTCACTGTGTTCTCATGGTTCCAAACAACCCAGCTAGTCAACTCTCTGAGTCTATTGATTTTCTCTGAGATATTTGCAAACACCCCAGCCTCATCTCTTATAGAACAGTGTAAAAGACTAACCAGAGACAACCTTTGCAGAGGGCTGGTAAGCTGATGGTCCTCTGATATTTGAAGGAAAACATTGCCAAGAGGGCCCTCAGCTTTCAAAGGTAATTTATTCATTCCCAAATAAGTTCCTGTGACGCTCTTCTGGACTGTCAACTTTGATCTTCTGGACCACTGCTTTTCTGGAAGTATCCTAAAATGGTGACCACACATTTACAACGCTCACTTTGGCTTCTCCTAGTTTTAATCCATCCCTTGTGGCTACTTGTAAGGTTTCAGTTTCGATGCAGAAGCTTTCTGCATTGACCTTGTACACTTATAAATGTTTTAACATCCATAAAAGAATAAAAATGTGTGTTCCCATAAAAAGCAGCAAACAGAAAATGTAGTGTATAGTAGGAAGATTTGAGTCCCCAAAACGCCATGCTCCATAAGACCGCTGGTACCGAGCTTCGGCTGCATCCCTGAGGTTAATGATTGAGAACCTGGTTCTCGCGAGACATTTTAGAGGGCATTATATTATATTAGCGTGGCTGTCGGGTAGTATGAGGCTTCCTTTTATTTGCCCTGTGTAGGAGTTCATTTTCTGGGCTCCTTCAGAAAGGGAATCAGGGCTTTGCAGCATTGTTAGGCTGACCGCCTCTACCCTGTGCCCCGAAAACAAGCTGCAGGTGTGGGGACTCGCCGCTACCTGCTTCCTCCGCCTTGGAAGCTTTGGCGCTATTTGCAAAGTATGCGGTTTATGCTCTGACCAAAGTTTCTTAGTGTTTTTGTTGTTCTTGTTTTTTAAGATGGAAAAAAAAAAGTGCTGCAGAGTGAAAATAAAGCGTTTAAAGCTTCATAAAAGGTTGTGAATTCATTCCTTTCTCCTTCTCGGGGTTATAAACAGGGCTCCCGAAAAGCTCCTCTCCGAGTGGAGAGACCTACCAGGCGTTTAAAGGGGTAGCACCTTCGCTTGTCAATTTCAGGAACAGCGAATGATCCCAGAGGTTTTTTATTCCTTTAATCAGCTGTAATTTTCAGCTCTGATGCTGGCTGACAGGCTTCATCTCAAACCCCGAGCAGCATGTTCCTCTCTGGCTTCATCCCTGGGAGATCCGAACAAGGGGGGGGGAGACCTGAGGCTGAACCGACAGTGGAAGTAACCCACCTGAGAATGGGCACCACAGTTTAGAGGGTGTCAAGGGGCGTGGGGGCACGGAATGCACCCTTAATGGAGGAAGCCCACATGCTAAGACATTTTGCTTTTTTTTCTTCTTTCTTACCTTCATGCCGGCTTCCCTCTCCTCTTCCTCTCTCTTTGTGACCCAGGCACATAGACCATGAGTCTTGGAGGTACCCGGAAAGGTGCACACCTGCATATACGCACGCACATCTTTTGCCCTGAACAGTTTTTATAATCATCACAACATTGAGGGCTTCCTGGGTGCTAGCCCTGTGGTCTGTGCTTTCCAAACCCCAACCGCTGGAGTCCAGTGGGTCCTCGCCTCACACCTGCGGGTCTCATTTTACATATTATATATACAGGAAACTGATATAAACCACTTGTGTGGAGAAAGAGATCCGCTCCACAGACACATGTCCCCCGGGTCACATGGCCCTGCTTTAAGTCATAATCTCCCAACTGTATCTACAAGTCCCACCCTTCAATGTGAACTTGCAACAGCAGGAGTTTGGGAGGTGTGTATCTGTTGGGTGAGGACCAGAGTTCATCACACGGGGATTGGAAAGCCACTACTTCCTTAAGGTACCTCCCCCTACCTGTGAGGGGCAGGGCTAGTTACAGGGAGAAAGGCTGTGGCCTTGGTTTGACCTTCCTGTCAGGGACAGCAGCTGAGGGAGGAGAGGTGCTGTGGGTGTTCTTTGGGAATCGATATATGAGGGTGGTTCCCTCTTCCATGTTAGCACATCCATTACTATTGCTATTGTTCTGGTCTTGTTTATACACTCATTTATGAGAGGGTGTCAGAGAAGACATCCTGGCATTCTGGCTCTTGCTATCTTTCCATCTGCTCTGCTGTGGTGTTCCTTGAACCATGGATGCAGGAGCTCTGACATAGATGTATCCATTGGGTCTGGGCTCACCATGATGTGTTGGTCTCTGCTTTGTGTCCAGTTGTGGTTTTCTGTGTTAGTCTCCATTTGATGTAAAGACAGGCTGCTTTGATGAAGGGAGGGGTAGCCCCATTCATCCAGGAAAAGTGATTTGAGTGAGCACCCATTTAGAGAATTCTTAGAGGTTTAAGTCATTAGTTTTTTAAGTCTTCACTGCAGTTCTGCCTTGGCTATTTTTACCTTGTAGGTAAAACAGAAACATAAGCTGCTTCCTGTTTAGAATTAAAGGTGCAAAAAAAAAAAAAAACCCCAGTAAGCTACATTAATTTTAATGATGAAATGATTGGTGTGCACACTGGCTGTCTGATGTCATTGTATCATTAGTTCACATTGTCTCAAAGGTAGGTCCATAGCATCCTAGACCAAAAAAGGTGATATGGGAAACATTATCCTCACTCTGATGGGTGCCCAATGACCTTTCTCTCCTGTCTGCATCCCCTTTTCCATCCATCTATTTATCACAAAGCAAACACCAGAAGATAAGCAATTAGTTAGCATCCTTGTAGAACCTTCCCTTGGTTAAGTTGGAACTCCTGAAAAACTTGAGTACAGAGCTCGCTCTGACAAAATGCTCGGATTCAAGTGTACCACATACTGAGGACTTTTACCTTTTGAAAGTGTTATGGGTGGGTGAAAAGTCCCACAGTGTTGAGTGACTTAGCTTTCGTTTCTGCAGTGGTTTGTTTTGTTTTATTTTGTTTTGTTTGTTTGTTTGTTTGTTGATTTTTATTGCTCAGGTTTCTCCCTTAAGTTGTAGTTCTGGGTCATTGCTGACTTTCTAGTCCAATCAAGAAATACCACAAGAGTTGACACAGGGAACACAGGTCATTTTGCTTTTGGCTTAGGTTTTCAGTTCAAATCTTCTAGCAACCAAACAAGGCTGGAGATGCAAAACACTACTGTGGAGAAGGAAAAGTATGGAATGATTTTGAATGGCCTCAAACTTATAAACCCCTTAAGAAAGCACATGTTGGAGTAACCACCCCATACCTTATGAGCATTACACTCCAGACACAGCCCATAGTGGGTCATACATGTAACCCACATGTTAGGATTAGAATCCTGTCAATAATAGCTGTATTTATGGTTCTAATTTGGTTTGCAATTGATCTTCCAAACAAACAAACAAAAATCAAAACAAAACAGAAGCCAAAGAAATACTTTTTTAAAAAAAAGACCATAATTTAGCTTGGGGACTACTTTAAAATTACTCTGGTGTCCTCCAAACTTCAAGACCTTTTGTTTTCATAAATTATAAAGAGCAATGTCACAAGCACTCATCTGCGTGGTGCCCGGGCTCTGCTGACAGCTGTATGATACACACTCAGTGGCAGGCAGGTTGGGAGCTGAAAGTTTCATCAATAAATATGACTCTAATCGCTTGGTGTTGACTGTCAGGTAATGGTGTCTAGCATCTCAGAAACACACACCTCTCCCAGCCGCACTCGGACTTGAAATCCACACTGTAGGGTGCATCCTTCCTTCCCTTCTGACAGAAATCTCACTATTGTGTACCTGACAATTCCTGATAACAATCTGGCTTGAGACCATATTTCTTTCTTGCATTTTACCTCACGTAGGATGTACATCTTCTGCACAGAGCACATGGGCATGAATGTAAGCACACTTCCCAAAGAGCTCACACACGGGCATAACCACTGCCTCTCGGCTCCCTAATGGCAATTATATCAATGTTTTAAATATGAGAAAAATAAGCAACACAAAGCCAGAAAAAACCAATTCTCCAGGTAGGAAAAATAGCATGGGGGAAGGTGATTAAGCATACTTTTAAAAGAAATTGATAACATTTGTGTGTAAGCTAATTTAAAAATAAATGGCAGCTTTGCTGGCCCCCAAACTGCTCTGCTTGTACCCATTTTTTCACTTCCCTTTGGCCCTTCATACCAGGTCCAACTTCATCATGTTTAGTATGGATGGATCCAAATAGTGTACGTAACTGATTTAAAAAATCCATTATTTTATTTTTTAAATATGTAATTATGTTACATTCTCTCTAATTTATATGGCATAGTACATTTGTATATATAACAACTGATACTTTTAAAAGGGAATTATTTGCAAGTTTTTTTTCTTTTAAATAAAATGAAGAAAATGTAGCAGAGATTGAAAACACCTACCGCAATTTAGGATTTGTTTTTAGTTTTGGTTCTTCCTGGGCTAGAACACCTGTTCAGTTAGTGCTTTCTCTCTGCTGGACACAATCGAAAGGTCAATGACCTGGGTGGAAAACGCCAATAAATGTGATAATTTTGTATCTCTTTGTTACCAAAATGTTGCTTCAAGGCCTTCTGGTATTGACTTCTAGCATCTTTAATGTCCACATTCAGCTTGACAGAATTTTCAGTGTCTGAAATATACTGTATTAACCTGACTACCGGTGTTCCCTAACCATGGGACACACACGGGGGAAATGCTCACACCCTGGAATTTCAGGGCAGTGAGCCAGCTCCTATGTCCTTGCACCTTGGGAGAGTTTGGTGACAGGTGGCCATGACAGGGCAGTCTTCCCAAGATTTTAAGCTATCTTTCTTTCTTTGAATCTACCAGTCAAAGCTGAGATGATGCTAAAGTACAATCAAAGAATTCTCAGCAAAAAAAAAAAAAAAAAAGGAAATTAAGAAAGGTAAAAGAAAAAGTTTAAAGAGACTGATTTATACGTAAAAAGATCAGACAGATGAGGTAATTTTAAAAAGCCCTGTGCTTTGACAATAATTCCTGATCTCTGCAAAATTCATTTTATTCTTTAATGACCTTCTCTTTCCATAAAGAAAACACTTTCCCGCTCTCCTTTATTGACCAAACTGTAATGAGAAAATAAGAAGTTTAATGCCGGTGGGTTATTGTTACTTTTTTTTTCCCACCTGAAAACCTGGAAAGAATTGGCTCCAATTAATGCAGAGGCAACTTGTATTCCTGTTAAAAATATAATGCGGTTATAAAGTGTTAGCTGGAAATAAAAAATGTAAGTACGGGGCAATGCAAATGTAGGCGCAAGTCCTGGCAGTTGCACACACCCGTGTTGACTTCTGTAGTGGAGGAAATATCTATGATGCTCTCGGTGAATGGAATTATGTGAGAATTTACTAGAATGCACTTCAGTTTGGAAGCTTGTGATTTTAGACTTTAAAGCCTGCACACAAACCCGACTTTAAAAAGCAGATGGTTGGAAACAGATCAAGCCAACATTTTTGCCTAAAGTTCATTCATCAAAGGGCTGGCATATTTTGAAAAGGGTAAAAGCACTTCTAAACCCATCAGGGATAAGCAAAGGCTATATACTATAGATTATTTTAATCCCCCAGCTAGATATAAAAGGGATAATTACATATTTGTGGTTGAAGCCATGTGGTGGAAAAATCAATACAACTTTTTTGTATGACACTTCATTAGCGTGAAAAATTTTAAAGCTGAGAAGAAGTGCCTTGCAATTAAATGCCTCTGCTGCTTCAGCTCCAGTAATGGGTTTGTATTATTATCTAGTTTATTTGAAATAGTGGCTGCACTATAGAAGTAATTGGAAAACATTGATTATGCGCTTGTATCTGGAAAGCCTGGCAAATCATTACAGGGCCCGGCAACAGTTAGTTAGCCTTACTATGAAGCACTAATTGCTGTAAGTAGGTAGCATGTTAGCCAAAGTAGAAAGGAGATAATAGTTCAGAAAATTCTGAAGGATGTTGCCCAAACATGTATGTCCATTTATTTACCAAAGGTAGAAGTCGCGTGGGATCTTCCCTCTCTTCCCTCTTTGTTTTATTTTGTTCTATTTGGTTTCCATCTCAACACTGTGGGAGGGGGAAAGGCCTCCATCCCACTGAAGTTCATGTAATCATTGGCTTGAAATGACATCATCTCCTTTTGTACTGTCTGTCTGTTGAGGCAACCTCAGTTCAGCTGATGGAACTGAGTCACTGTCAGCATTGCGCCTTGACAGGTTTTGGGGTCTTTCAGATCAGAAACTTCTGATACCTTCTCTTGGTTCAAGGGCTTTGCACTTTCCTGGCATAAAATCTTCCTGTGGTTGCATTACCAAACCTCATTGCCCTACATTCATGAAAGTTAATGGTTTTTAACTTTATTTTTTTAGTTTAATTCATGAGATTAATTTAGTCCAAGGAACTCACTGGCCTTGTTAGTAGAAAAGATAATTTTAAAAATTCTCCACGGTTTGTGGGGTTTGTTGTGCTATTTGGTGGGGTTCTTAGGAGGAGAAAACTATCAGATGTAGAGGAATTCTTTCAAAGTGCACCAGAAACCAAAGATAAAGTTCAGTGTCTACAAAGATAGCAAACAAGCAAGCAGAAATACTCGATACCCAATATCCACTGACCGAATGGTAGATAAGAAATTGTGTTATGGTCACCAAATGGACTATTACGTGGTAGGGAAAATTAACGACGTAACAGCATAGGTACACACACACACACACACACACACACACACACACGATAAATGAATCTTAGGGTTGAATGAGAAAATCCAACTCCAAAGAGCGTATATGACATAACATTTTATAAAGCCCAAACAAAGCTAAATAGCTATAGTGATATGCACGCCTTTCATTCCTGCACTTGGAGGCAGAGACAGACAGATCTCTGTGATTTTGAGGCCAGCCTGGTCTGCAGGAGTTAGTTCCAAGACAGCCAGGGCTGTTACACATAGAAATCCTGTCTTGAAGGATGGGGACTATTTATTCTCCTTGCAGTGTCTGGTGTTCTTTACCAGTGGCTTTGGGGCACTTCATAGTTCATGTAAAGATAATAGATCTAGCAAATATATCTTTAAGGGCAATTAATAGACAGTAGTGATATCAAAGTTGAAACAGAAAAGTTCCTGCACATATAGTATGAAACACAATATAAAAGGAAATAGAAAAACATCGTCCTTGCAAAGTGTACAGCAAAGGGTGGGACCAGTGGGAGAAGGGAGATAAATTTTCTCCACCTTTTTTTCCTTGCTTGGTCCTGCCTGTTTCCCTCGCTGCCATGGTGATTAGCACAGAGTAGGTTTGTAAATCTACTGAACTAGATCATTTATCTGAATGCCAAAAGCAAAGGCTTACAAACGATAGGAGAGTAACTCGCGGGAAGAAACCCCAGCTTCCCGAATTCCTGCGAAGGCAACCTGGGACTTTTCTTGAATGTGGGATCTCAGCTTTACAAGTGCTCAGCTCGTGGGTTCTCCACAAAACTTAAAAGGATCTAAAGCTCAAAATCTTCCTAGAGCTGTTGAAAAAAATAAGGCAAATTATTATGGTTTGGAGCTAGCCCACATGGAATGGTTGCAGTGTGTGGTGACCTAATGATGCCTGAGGAGGGGGGTGGAGGTGGGGGAGGGGGGAGGAAGGGGGAGGGTTCCTTCCCACCTTACAGGGTGGGCAGGTAGTGAGCCGTGGGCATAGGAAGTGAACAGTGAGCAGGTACAGCCAAATCTAGACTGACTGTGAGCTTGGCACACGTTCAAGTCAGATGATGAGTTTATGTGAAAATTTATCATAGCAGTCTGTCTCATTTTGTTTGATTTCCTTAAACAAAAATAAAAATCTGTGAGATCAGTTTTGGCTGAAATCCCATTTTAAAAACGTTTTAGTGGTTAGTGCCTAACTCATAGCCGTTTGCGGAGAAACGTCAGATTTCTCTTCTGGCAACGCAGTGCCCTGAAGAGGCTCCTACATTTATTTTCAAGTGAGGTTAGGTGGTGGCACACAGGTGCCATCGAGGGTGCCAGCTGCCACAGAGCCCTCAGCTCACAATGAGAGGCTGTGTTCCTCTATCGTAATAATGTTCTCCCCCTTCGGAGTTATTAGAAGGATCTGGCTGGGGGCAGGAGGTGGCAACGAGGGAGGATTATGGTTTAAAACGGGACCCGGTTTGTAGCCGTAAGTCAGGAGAGAGCCATTCTGTTTGCATTCAACATTTCAAAAGGAAAGTAGCAATGCTCTCAGAGAGCCCCTCTCTACAAGGCAGCTCATTATTGTAAATGTGGGACATGTTTAGACTGCTAAGGAGAGTCATAGAAGGTACAGCCTCCACCGCAAGCTCCTCTCGCGGGAAACACTGTCCTCAGGCCAGATCCTTTGCTGGGCAGCTCCAGAGCCTGCAGCCTGAGTGGCAAGCTCACTGGATGAGACCCAGACAGAGCAAGTGGAGTTACGGAGTCTAAGTGTGCACGGGGCACATTATCTGCAAGGTCTTTTATGTTAAGGAAATCATGACACCTGCCAATCTTTCAAATTCCAAAGGGTAAAGCATGAGGCCCCGTAGGCTGTCATTGAACATGACAGGCTTAATGCCAAGTTTATAACAGAGAAAGGGCAATCTTATTGTGGTTTATTCAGTTTTCCATGGCCGCTTCTGGAAGAAGTCTCGCCGTCTCTCTTCCGTGCTCTCTCTCTCTCTCTCTCTTTTTTAAAAAGCTAATTTAGAACATTTGAAATACCAAACGGATTCTTTACATATCTCCTGAGCCCCCACTCCTCTCCACTACCCCCAGTCTCTCCTTTAGGGAGCAACCCCTAAATCCTTCCAATTTAGCATCTTGGTGAGATCAGACTAGTTTTACGTTTGGGGCATTGACCCTATCCATTGGACGAGATGTTCCTCTAACCACGAACGTTCCTGTTAATTACTCTGCGCAACACTGTTGCCTCTGTTTTCAAGATCGCTACCAAAAACCTGCCCCTCGCTTGAGCCCATTGGGCTGAAAGAAAGAATTACTCCCCGTGCTGTTTCCTTAAGCCCTTCTTGGTTCAAGATCTGTATTGGCCCTGTGGTTTTTGACTTTTTGCATATAAGCAGCCTTACTTTCTCCTCCCCCTAGACTCCCTAACCCACCACTTTTGTTTCATGAATTTACAAAGGATTTTAATAGATGCTTTAGGCTATGCAAAAGTTTATGAGGGATGGCATAATGCAACAGCTTGACACAAAGGTGTGGGAATAGCTGCTTATCATTATGGTCAGGTCTCAAAAATTTTCATTAGTTCTGAGGACAAAAGAAAAAAAAAAACATCCTGCTAATGAAGGAATATTAACCTGTATTGTGTAACCAACTATAATTGCTTAGCATTTTACATTAGCTCTCTTCAGACATGGCCTCTTCATTATCTTTACACATACATAATAACTGCTTATTACAGCGGCTCGTTCATGCCGATAACATAGCGGGTAAGGTTTATGTCAGCACTTCCAAAGCGGGACCCGCTTCCACGGATTTAAAGGAGCTGTAAAATTTACCTCCAGACCAGAGACTGGCAATCCACTTTTCACCTGGCCAGGAGGTAGTTGTTGAATTTTTTTTGCATGATGAAGTGGAAACAAAACAAAACAAAACCCACTTTTGTTAAGGAGGCAAAGTGGGGTTTGTTTCAATTAGGAATGTAAACGAAAATGGGCCAACGGGCTTAAGTCATTATTGAGTTCCTAGAGCAGAGAGTTTGTTGAAACCCACTATGAAACGTTTTTGATGATTAAATATAAATAAATGAATGTTAAGTAGCATCCAAATTAAATGCTACATGCTTAGTAGGCTTTATTGAAAATAGCCATATTCCCCAAAGAGGTCCCTTGTATGTGGTGGTAGTAAGAACACAGCACATATTTTCAAGATGTATAACCTTCCATTTTCATTGGGAAATAAATTAAAATGCTTATAAATGTTGAATGTTAGAGTTGGTGAAAAGCCATCCACTATATAAAAATATTTGGGCTTTTAGAATTATTTCAAATTCTCTTTTGGAAAGTCCAAGAAACTGGTGTTGACTCAGGAAAGAGTACGACCTTGGTAACACTGACATCACCAGTACTTGAATGGGAACTTTGAAAAGTAGGTGGTCAGGTTGACATTTTTTTTTTAAATGAGCCTATTGCAAAGGCTTGGATTTCTGGCAAAAGTACCCCAGGATGGAACTGGCTTTATAAACTGTCTCAGAGTTTTCTCAGTAACCAAGGCATGCTGAAATGGTAGGCACGAGATACAGAGGTCCATCTACAGTCTACCCCGCAGCATCCCCGGTCGTCTGTCCTGAGAGAAAATACGTTTGCCTATAAAGAACAAGGAAGATTCGCTAATCTTATGTGGTATCTTAAAATGGTCAGACAATTTCACCCAATAGATGAATGAGAATTTACATGGACGTTCTCTCTAGGAATGAAAGAAATCTTAGAAAAAAAATTTTTGAAAATGATTTCAAAACCAGGTGGTTTATAGCAGAAACTGGATCTGTATCTTTAAGTTCATTGTGTTTGTGAACAATACATCAAACATTAGTGGCATAAGCAGAGTTCGTGGACTTTATTTCCATTAACCTTAATCATGTCATGCGCTTCTCTATTTCAGATGCCAACGCCAATCTTAGCTTCATTTCTTAGACTGGAAACATTGCCAAGAAATGTTTACAAAGATATTTCTTTTAAAGGATTAGGCCACCTAGAATATTACCAGATTTTACTACCATGTCTAAAAGTGACAGCTTACAGAGGTGGGAACATGAACTGAAAGGGACTCTCGGCACCAATGCATTAATGTGTCGTGGTGGTAGTGCTTAAGAAATATCAGCCTTGTCCCTAAACTGATGGAGAGAGGGGTTCCTGGCTGACAATGACTCTCCCGCGGTGGAAAAAGCTACTATTGTTAGCAAGTTCCGGTAACAGCACACTGACCTCACATGCCTAATTAGCTGCGGCCCAGCTCGCCCGGGCTGTGCAGTGGTACTCTAATCAGAGATGATTGTCATCAGGTATCACGGATGCCTCTCTCGTGGCTCAGCCCAGGCAGGCGCCGGGTGTGGCTTAGAGAAGGGGGCGCGAGAAACTGTGCAGAGCTCCGGGTCTCCGGGTGCCTCAGCTGCTGCTTGCAGGCAGCTCGTCATTTTTCTGCCTGCAGAAAGAAAGAAACGGGGTTAGGCAAGAGGGGTATCCTACCTGTCGAGCACTCCAGGAGGCAGTGATGCAATCAGTTTGAAGGGAGAGACTTCAGAGCGAAAACCCGGCAACTGAAGCTACTTGGGGCCTCTATTTTTCCACCTGGGATACTTGGAGATGACAAACGCTAGCTCTTTCAAATCGTTACGGATTTTTTGAATGGGTGTCTGAGTGGGCTGAAGGAACAGGCCTACAGATTTACAAGCTTCAGTCAAGGATGTGGTAAGAAAAATAAAGCCGCATGCCAAGAGGTGTGACCTGAGCCCTAATGTGGGAACCCGATAACCCTGTGATCTTTACCCCCCTCCCAGACAGCTACACCGTTTCCCTTCACCCCAACAGCCTCAAGTCCTCCTCCACTCCCTGCCCCACCCCACCGTACCCTCAGACATCTTGCACTCAGTACTCAGTAACCGAACTCCCCTCCCTGGGGTTACTGGAAATCCTCTGGGCTAAGGAACTTGACTTCTCGGGGGTGGGGGGTGGGGAGTGAATCAGCTCCCACTGTGCTAGAATGCCCACTTCCACAAGGCCTCCTCTCTCTCTCTCTCTCTCTCTCTCTCTCTCTCTCTCTCTCTCTCTCTCTCTCTCTCTCTCTCTCTCTCTCTCTCTCTCTCTCTCACATCAGGTGTTGTCAGGAACACAGAAGAAGAGGCTTCCTGGCCAATCCAGTCAAGTCCTCTACTGATGCCTGCCTAGCAGGCAACCCCGCCCACACCATGGCTCCACCCACCAAGCCCACCTTGAGAGCTCCCTCTGAAGCTCCATATTTACTCAACATTTTCATAAAAAACATTCCATGGGCAAGATCTACCTAACTTTCTCCAACTATGAGCCCGCCTTCCCTGTGTCCCTGCCTCTTACCTGAGATGCGTCCCCTCAAAATGGTGTCCCTGTGGCCTTGCCACCCAGTGACTTTGGTCTCAACTTTGCTCATCCAAGTCGGAAACTAGAACCTACCCCACTCACCTTACCCTCAAACCATGTCTCCGGCTTTGTCTTTTCACCCCGGCTCTCCACCTCTGCCTTCCTGAAGGTTTTTGTCTGTCTTTACCAGGCTAATTCTTGTCTCAGATTAGTCCTTCATCTTGTAATCAGCCTGATCTCTCTACAAGTCAAAGCCAATCCCCTTTTTCTTCTTTTCAAATTTTGCAGAGAAGCTAGGCATGGTGTCACAGGTCTATAATCCTAGCATTCCAGAGGCTGAGGCAGGAGAAGGCTCACCTGAATCATATAAGCAATTTCCAGGCCAGATTAGGTTACAAAGGGAGAACGTGTCCCAAACCAAACCAAGCAAAACATCTCACCAGATCCTAGGAAAGCCTAGCACACACACAGCTCTCTAGACTGGATGCCAGCTTCCTTCCCTGGACCTGCCTGGACTCCCTCCCCACACTCTACCCCTTGTCCCCAACTCACCACCCCTCTAATCACACACAAATATTTACACAGACATAGAATGCTCTTCCTTGCTTCTCTAGGCTCAGATCAAACTGCCTTCCTAGGACAACATCCCTCATATTTCTAACAGAAGAAAATGCTACTTCCTATGTGCTCCCAGGATCACATTGAAAAACATTCTTTTACATTTGTGCGTTTTGTCTGCCGGGATGTTTGTGCGCCATGTACACACCAGGTGCTTCCAGGGTCTGGAAGAAGGTGTCAGATCCTCTGGAACTGGAGTTTCAGATGGTTATGAGCCATTATATAGGTGCTGGAAACTGTACCCTGGTCCTCTGGAAGATCAGCCAGTGCTCTTTAATGGCGGAACCTATCGTCAGCCCCATCCCAGCATCACATTTTCGTGTTTCTGTCATAGATCTGATTCTATAGCCATGAATGTGGACCCATTTGTCCATTGCACTTGAGAAGGCCAAGTGATGTTTACCTTTGCAGCTTCTCATTTGGCTGAGAGCTTGGCCCACAGTAGACCCTTAGATGCCTATCACACAAATTAACGAGCAAATGTAAGAATAAGTGAATGAGTATAAATCTTACGGTTTCATGTCTTACAGATGGAGGAAGAAACGAGGCTCAAAGGTCAGGATGGGAAGCCAAGAATCACTGTTGTGTACCCGAGTCACACTGCCAGCACTGTGCGCAGACATGGTCTCAGGGCTTCTCTGCTTTGCAATTTAGGCCAAAGTAAAGTCAAGAGAGAGTATGAAGAGTATTCCTACTACTTTATGGTTAAAATCAAATGGAGGTTTTCACCCAAACTTGACTCGGCTAATGATGGTGCTAAACGGTGCGGAGGTTTTTGCTTCTTCGTGTTCCTCAGCCATGAATTCCTCACCTATGACAGGTTCCCTTGTAATATGCAGGTCTCCGTTCATGAGGCACCGGAAAGCGGGGATCTTGAGGTGGCATTTAGACTGCTGGTGCAGAATGGATGGAATCCTCGCCTGAGAAGTTCAGGGGGGGAAACATGTGGCCAGAAAACTTGGTTTGCAAATAAACATTTTCACAACCTACTTATTTGTGAGATGCAGTGCTTTCCACCGGAGGAGCTGAGTGTTTGCACCTCGGGTCATTGTGGTACTGAGCAGGCAGCCTCAGCCGCACACAATAAAGAATGTGTATTGGAGCCAGGGAGGATGTGGGAGACATGGTTGAATTAAAACTTCTAAATGCTTGTAAATGATATTGAAGGCTGTTTTCCAGCATTTAATTAGGTGAAATATAAGGGTCTTTTTATTTTAAAAACATTTTGGAGTTTTGGGGTTTGGGGGAGTGAATAAGGAGGAAGTATGGGGGAAAAGTCATGCCCCCCAGCTTTGGCACTGAAAACATAGAGGTCTTGTATGTTCTGTCCCTCCCACCCCACTGCTACCACTGATTCCCCAGGGTGTTTACTATTTTTCAGGCTCTTATTTGAGCTTTACTTTGTCAACTCTCTGGAATTACAAGGAGTACAAAATTATCTAGCAAGGTGACAGATAATTTAAATTTGACCATTTTCTGGGCTCACCAAAAAAAAAAAAAAAAATGTATGGTCTGAAATCATGCATTCTTACAGCGACAAAGATGACCGAGGTAGACAACTAAAGACTGTTTTTAATGTATTTATTTTAAAGACTCTTGGTCTGAGTGTGGGTTCATAAGTATAATGAAAGTATAATCTGTTATTTTTACTAGGAAGCCTTTATTTTTCTTTTAAGGAAACCCCATGGTTTGTGTTAGAAGAACAAGAACAAGGCATAGAATAGGTAGAACTCAGTAGGAGAATGCTTGACCTGTACGCACAAGGAAGCCATGGGGTTAATGCCCAGGCGTGGGGAGTCAGAGGGAAAGAAAGAAAAAAAGAAGATAATAATAAGTGATAATAATCTAAGTAATAGTAATAATAATAATAATATTATAATAATATAATAATATAATAATAGTAATAATAATAATATCAAGTGCTGGTCCCGTTTATACTTTACAGAACGCGCCTCTTATCATCTCCATGCCACTTATTAGCCTCACAATCCAGAAAGTACTTCTCACAGGCACATAGATAGGTTAAATGCAGGCATAAACATTAGATATAATCATACGCTCATACATATAGTCGCATTCGGACCATAGACCAGACATATAAGGTTGACAGATAAGTATCGTTTCAAGCTAGAGAACTGAGGCTCAGCCAGATGCAATGACTTTCCTAGGAGCTAAGCAAGTTCCCTGAACTCACAAAGCACCAGACCCCCACCCTTTCGGCCTGTGTGAGCGGAAGGCTGGGTTCAGAGCAGAGCCTGGATTCCCATAACAGGTGAGACCGTACAAATTTAAGATTGTACCCAAGCTGCATTTCTGGTCCCAGAGCCTGAGTTAATAAAAGCAAATCAGCCTTGGCTATTAGCTAAGTAAATGAATGTGTTAATTAAGCTCCGCTCCCTGGCCAGGCCTGCAAGCCTGTAAATCTCAAACATACCTGAGGAATGCGGGCAGGCAACTGAATTTGTGTACAAGGGTGGAGTCACATTCGTCTGCGTACCTGGTATTCAGCCTGGGGACTGTAAGGTGGTAAGGCTTTAATGTTAAAAGGAGCAGAGGAGGAAAAACAAAACAGAGAAAGAAAAGACCTGGCAAAAAAAAAAAAAACCCAAAAGAAGGTCTACAGGGAGAGAGGCCTGAATTCTGAATTCTGTTCGCTAATTGGCTGCCACTCTGAAGGTGTGTGTCAACTAGGGCAGGGTTTGGAAAGTTGCCAAATTATTCTGGCGGTCTTGACTTTTAGATGACTCCGTGTGTGTGTGTGTGTGTGTGTGTGTGTGTCTGTCTGTCTGTCTGTCTGTCTATGCAATGTTCGTAGATGAAAAGAGAGTGTTTAGTCTGTACACATATTCTATAACGCACATGTTTCCCCATACACATGCAAATGCACTCACTGGGCTTCGCCTTTAACACAGAAGGCTAAACCAAAGATATGGTCAAAGAGGGCAGAGGAAATAAACACCGTGGAGGAGGAGCAGTCTGCAATGTTAAATAATTGGAATAATGAAAGCTCAAATATACAAAGAGCCCTGGTAAACTTGGAAAGTGTAGGGAGATGACATTACCGTTGAAATCAGATTCTAAACATTTGCTGAAATACAAATGCTACTTAAAGGACTTTATTTAAAAATCCTTTTAAAAAAAATCAGGACAAGAAACAAAAGAGCCCAACTTCTAAAGATGCTGGCCACATCATGATCTGTTTCCAACAGAAAAATCCACCTTAAGAAAGGTCCAGAGAGCGCGGGAGAAAGCACACACAGTAGGAGGAAGTTGGGAGTGTGGGTGTCAGGCTGTCAGGAGTCTGACAGCTATGGTAACTACCCTCTAATCCAGCCAGCTCCAGCCATGCTCTCGGCTGACACCGCCAGGACTGACTGACAGCTGAGAAGCAGGCACTTTTTACAGGCTCAAGTGACATCCAGTCTATTAAGGCTGACAAGCACAGAGCAGAGAGTTGCCCTGAATGGTTTGGTCCCGAAGCCTAGTAAAGGGGTTATTTGAAAGGTCTTAGATAAAGTGTCAGACTCCAGCTCAGATGATAACAATATTGTAATGATGGTACTGGACAAGGAAGGGTGATGATTGCCCCTCCAGGCCGGGAAGACTGGAGGCAGTAGGGAAAGGCAAGAGGAAGCATGCCTGGGGTGATTTGCCGAGGCCAGGGTGCAAGCAAGCGTTCAAGGAATTTCCTTCCTTAGGCAGGATGGTCCTTTGGGCTCTGGGATGTTGCCTACAGCTGCATATTAACTGTGTCATTTGCATAGGGGATGGTAGGCGGATACCAGGGATAGAAAACTGGGTCTTAGCTAGGAGCCCCCCCCCCCCCCAAAAGGAATGTTCGCCTCTCTTTGCTTTACACTTCAGTCCTTAAGGGGCACTGCAAACATTTGGCCATCAGGAAATAGGGAGTTTTCAAGCTAAGCGAGTAAGGGGCTGTATCAATAGGGCTGCTGCTGTCATCACCCCACTCCTGACTGAACCAGCTCCCCAAAACACCCAGACTTATTTAGCAAGATTTTTTTTCCTAACAAGAGCAAAATTACTTTTCCGAAGTGCCTTTTTCTGTCTTTCTGTGAGAGAGGACAAGGGTAATCACTGTAAGTTCTGTTTGAGAGTCTCCTGGTGTCATCATACACGGAGGGCCATTTGGGTTCAGCCTATCCTGAAGTGTGTTTATTTTTTGCCTGTTTATCCACTTATTCCAGATGGGAGCATAGATCAGTTTTGGGGACATGTTGGTGACTAAGTGCCTATCCACGCTGGGATTTGAATCCAGGGCCTGAGGCTGATGTTCCATTGCCCATGTGCCAGCTATTAATACACTGACATGCTCCTACTCCGGAGAGAGTGCCACAGGGAGCCCCACTCTCCCTCCCTCCCCGGCTTCCCTGGCCTCCCTCTGGAGCCTGTGGCTCTAAGCTCCCCAGAAGTCAGCAACAGAAAGCCTGAGCCCCTGGTGTAGCAGTGACCCCCACCCCCAGCATTGTATCTCCATCTATTCTGAATGGCCATTGTGACTCTCATGTCTACCTCTCCTAGTGGGACTCAGAGCTTTAAATTTTATTTAAAAAAAAAGTCAACTCTCTTTCTGGAGCTTCAACTTTACTCTCCCAAAAGTCCCTTTGAACAGAAACCTTCTGGAGTTTTCCCCACTAGAGCTTCCTTGACGCCCTATGCACAAAGGGGGCTGAAGTCTGAGTGTGCATAGGGAATTTTATTCCTTGAAATGCAAGAACAAGATAAAGGCTAAGAAATGCTACCAATTAACTAAATTTTGTTCTGAGAAATTGGTGTCTTTTTATATTTTTGCCAGTGAAAATGGCTTCAGATTATCCATGGAGACAAAAATGACTAAATTTACTGTACCTTCAAATATTAGAAAAAAATACAATTATTAATTTTATAACGTTCACCACTGAGGTGCTACAGTGACACACAGAAACAAAGTTCCAACAGTGCAGTGCAGCCACAAACCACACTGCCTGCCAAAAGGGAAACAGAGAGATATGTACCTACAATTGAGAAAAACGGCAGTCACGCCAAGGCAAGCACCTTTCAGCAGCTGGGCGGTGGTGGCGCAGGCCTTTAATCCTAGCACTCGGGAGGCAGAGGCAGGAAGTATACAGCATGAAACAAGGACAAAAATAATATGGGAAGCACACGGGCGTTTTTAAAAACTAATATGCTGGGGCTGGAGAGAAGAACAGCTAAGAGCACTTGTTCTCTCAGAGGACCAGGGTTCAATTCCCAGCACTCACGTGACGGCTCACAACCCTCGGTAACTCCAGTCCCAAAGGTTCTGACTCTCTCTTCTGGACCCCTCCAGCCCCGCAGTCACCTGGTGCACAGGCACACAGGCAAACAACATACCCAAACACTTAAAAAAAAATTAATCTGTAAAGAAAACGTGTTAAATTTCTTCAAAGAGCACAAAGCATTAAGAAATGGAGAGAAGAGGTTCCCCAGCATTGCCAGATCAGCCACAGCCTTGCTGATGTTAAAAACAATCGAGAGTAGTAGACATTCAGTTTCAAGAGGCCTGGGAGTGGGGTCAAGAGGAGTCAAAATAACCAAACTCTTGAGAAACAGCTTGTTCGTGATTGCGCGAGCAGAGAAACGGGGCATTTGGGGCACTAAGTGACAGAAGCAAGGAATTTTCTCTGGACAGCGCAGAGAAAGAGCAGGTCTGTGAAGGCAATTTGCTTTGAGAGTCAAAGCAAACTCTCTTCACCTTTATTTTTTTTTTTTAATAAAAGAAAATGAGGAGGACCAGGAAGGAAAGAAAATAAAAAGGGAGAGAAGATGAGGGAAGAGAAGAAGGAATAGGTTCTGTAAAAGAGAAAGAAAGCTCAAAAGGAAGATGATGAAGTAAGAACGGACATAATGGAAATGAAAATATCAGTACCAAAATTAACAGGCTACAGAGCATTAAACCGCTGGCTGGTGTTAAGAGACAAACCCCCAAAACGCAAACCTCTTCCTTTTAGTGGGACATTGCTCATCTTTTGTCTCTCTTATTCTCTAGTAACATCCCAAACAGCAACAACAGATGACTATTGGTAAATGCACAAGACACAGAAATGTCACAAGCATAGTGACCATCTGCAGAGAAACCCCAGGCAAAAACACAATGCAGTCAGCAGCAGGAAAGTACAAGTTGCCAGGCATGATGTCAAGAAGGCAGGAGACCTTATACCCCCGAATAAGCAGACAACCTCAATGGCAAACACTACTGGACTGAAGATGTGATGCCAAACCATAAAAGAATGATCCAGACAGCCTGGTCTACAAGAGCTAGCTCCAGGACAGGCTCTAGAAACTACAGGGAAACCCTGTCTCGAAAAACCAAAAAAAAAAAAAAAAAAAGAATGATCCAGAAAGAGGAAAGAGAATTCTGGACTTCAAGACCCAGAGAACCAAATGAAGGTGACAGTGATGTACATTAATGACCCTAGAGACAGGAAGGCAGAGGCAACATCAAGGGAAAGACACATTCAGAATGTGAGACACACGGAAATGAGCAAAGCAGCTAAGAAAGAGGACATCACAATTGCCTGTCTATTTCTTCATGGTAGCTGTGGAAACGTTCAGCCCATAATCATGGTGAAAACCATCAGCTCGGCAGCCCTTGGCCTCACGATCTTCAAACCGCTGCTCCTAAAGCATGGTAGCTACTTCCCATGTTGATGGCCCCTGGAAAACCACATTTGCAAAACTACCTTAGTCTGACCTGCCTCAAGGTACGTCCAGTGCCCAGTTTTTCCCCTGGAAAAAATGATTACTGAAAATAGTGACAGGCTACCGGTTCAGTTCCTAAGTGCTTAGGGAGATGGGCTACAGTTACTATAAGCAACAGGCTAACCAAAAGCTAAAAGGAAAAATACTGGAGAATTAAATATTAGTAGGAACTTTTAATGTCCCCATATATTTCTGGGGATCTGAAATCCACTTATAGGACCATGCTACACTGTCTTCCCTGGCTTCCATTGGTCTGTCTACAGAAACACCTGGCAAAAATGAAGGTAATCCGTCAATTGCCGAGTCGGTGTTGGAAATGTGGTCACAAAGACACACAGAGATCCCTGGAAAGGACCAAGGGGCTATCAATTCTTCTAATTAAGAAAATCTGTCCCATAATAGCTGACCACTGAGCCAACCAAACAGAGATTTCAACGACCGCACCTGACAAGGAACACAGATTTTACAGAATTAATTCAGATGCTGTTGAGGAGATAATACCAGCCAATGGCAAATAAAAGCATCAACAGAACTGGAAAGAGGGGAAAGAGTAGAAGTAGAATTGTTATAGGGTCTCAGATAAAATGTCTAGGCAGTGTTCAGCTGAGACTTGCACAACATGTAAAGAACAAACATGAAACAATGACCTGCGCACTGGAAAACAAGATGATGACCATGCACAGAAACAAAACACAACCCCAACAAAACAGCCATGCACAGAAACAAAACACAACCCCAACAAAACAGCCATGCACAGAAACAAAACACGACCCCAACAAAACAGCCATGCACAGAAACAAAACACGACCCCAACAAAACAGCCATGCACAGAAACAAAACACGACCCCAACAAAACAGCCATGCACAGAAACAAAACACGACCCCAACAAAACAGCCATCACTAGGTAATCATCACTGTCCCCAATAAAATTCAGATATTGTCTTCTCTAGACCGAGCTTTAAGCTGCATGTTTTAAACATACTAGATAAATTAACAGACACATAACTTAAAAGCTAAAGGAAAATGTGTGAACAATGTCTCACCAGATGTGGCTCAGCAGGCAAAAGCACCTGCTGCCAAGCCTGATGACACAAGTTCAACCCCAGGACCTGCATGGTAGAAAAAGAGAAACAATTAGTTCAAGCTGTCTCCTGACTTCCACACACAGGTTAGGATGTGCACTCCCAAATAAGAAAGACAAACATGGTAGGTACTCACTTATAGGTTGATATTAGTCATAAACTAAAGAATAACCATGCTCTAGTCCACAGATCCAAAAAACTAAGTAACAAGGAAAGTTCAAGAGAGGACACAATTGAATCTCACTGTAAAGGAGAAATAGAATAGACATCACAGGTGGACAGGGGTGGGGGTCTGGGTGGGGGTGGGCGTGAGAGCAGGAGAGATCAGGGTGGGGGAGGATGGAGGGAGAGAGTACTGGGAAAGACCACTCGAAGAGGGGGCATCTCTGGGATGAGCTAGAAGCCTAGTGCAATGGAAACTCCCAGGAATCTATGAGGGTGACCCTAGCTAAGACTCCTAGCAATGGGGGATACTGAGTCTGAACTGGCCATCTCCTGTAACCAGCAAGACTTCCAGTGGAGGGTTTGGGACCCCAGTCCAGCCACTTAACCTTTGATTGACAACTTTTCCTGCCTCCAAGATATGCTTATAAAACACAATAGGATGATGAAAATTAATTGCATTTCTATACATTATTAACAAATAATCTGAAACATGAAATTAAGAAACCTGTCTGGCATTAATAGTATCAAACAAAATGATTTTTAATAACTTGAGATTTATATACTTAAACATCATTTAATAAAGTTAAATAAGACCTAAATAAATGGAAAGGCATCCCATGTTCATGGATCAAAATATTGAGTAATTTTTAAAAGGATTTAGTAATGTCTAGAAGCAATACTTTCCAATCTAATCTATAGATTCAATGTAATCTCTTCTAAGATTTTTGTTTGCAGAAGTTGAAATGCTCATGCTGATTCTAAAATTCTTCTGGGAATACAAGAGAAGTTAGTACTGGCAAGGGTGCGCAGAAATTGTCACCTTCGCGTACTGCTGGTGAGGATAAAATGGTGTAGTTGCTGGAGAAAATATTTGGCAATTCCTCAAAAGGTTAAACACAGCTACCACATACCCAGGAGAACCACGCATTCACATAAAAATATCTTCATAGTCCTCGCCACAATGACTTTATCCTTATCAGTGGCCAATGGCAACAGCCCAAATGTCCACTTAATAGATAAATAAATAAAGTGTTGTCTAGTCATACAATAGCCATAAAAAGTGAACTATTAATACATGGATGAAACTTGAAATGCTAAGTAAAATAAGCTGGTAAATACTACATTTCTATAATTCTATTTTACAAAAACAGCTTTGTTATAGTTAATAACCCTTCTAAGCCTGAATACCTTTTTACTCGAGAATTTAAAGCTCAGTATATTACTGTGGTTGAGAAACCCTTTCTAGGGTAGTATGCATTCTCTTTAGAGACTTTCAAGCTCTTATTTACACATGCTACAAATCACGATGACCGTATGGCGGACTTCATACCATGAGAACGCAGCAGTGGCTGTCAGCAGTTTTCAAGGCAGCCAAGGCCTGCATACTTTAGGTGCGAGCTTCAGCCTGAGAAGGGGCCTGGCCATACTCCAGTGAGTTTAACATTCTGCTTTCTACCAGATACTCAGCACATTTGTCAAGTGTCTTCCAGAAAGGCCTAGAAGATTTTTGTCAGATCCTAGAGAGAATCAAAGTTAGAAAGCTTTGAGGGGCTTGCCATAGTAGGTGAGATGGATATAGATTTTTCTTCCCGTGATAAAGGGCAACCATTAAAGTTTCAAGATATTTCCTTTAAAACTCTATAATAAGAATGTCATGAAACCATGTATGTCTGGAAATTATTCTTTCTGATAGAACTTTGAAAGTGCAGATTGTGGATGATTCTTTAATCCCAACTGAAAATTTTCTGCAAGAATGGGAGAGGCAGGGTAGAGTACACCTGAAAGACAGCTCTCTCGTTGATTGGAGCACCATCCACGATAGCCACCGAACCAACCTGTGTCCTCTAACGGCGGTCAGGAAGGAAATGTTGTTTGCCCGAACAAGGGAATATTATTCAGTCTTTAGAGAAAGAGATATCCTGCCATATGTGGCAATGAGGATAAATATGGAGGACATCGTGCTGTGTAAAATAAGCCAGGCACCAAAAGGAAAGTGCCACGTGATCTCACTAGCGTGCGGAATCCAGTAAAACTGCGCTCCCAGAAGCAGAACGAATGATGGTCACCAGAGGCTGGGCGAGACACCCAGCACTGGCCAAAGACCCAAAGCTCCAGATGAAAAGGCTTGGTACGCATCGCAGAGTAGAGTAAGATACTCGATAACAGTCTGCGCACATCTCCAAACAACTGAGAGGGCAAATTCCAGGCGCGAGCGAGGTGATGGACGAATAATTCCACATCAGAGAGTAGGCATGCATCAGAACACCACGTAGTACCTCAGAAATGTGTACAGTTCTGATTCATCGATTAAAATATGAATAGTAATTTTAATGGTGATAATAATACCTACTTCGTGTAATTACTATGGAGATTAAAAGAAGGAAAATGAAGTTCTCAGCAGAGTGCTTGGAATAGCTTTATAACTGCTCAAATCCATTAGTCCCTCCTCCCCCAATTAATTCTGGAGGCATTCTGATGAATTAAATTATTTTGTTTATACCAAAAAATAATAAAAACCTAAATGTCTTTTGAATTTTGAAGAGTTTTTAGATAGTCATAATTTAATTTTTTTAAACAAATCTGGAGTGGATTTAGATGAGTAACTCAAAGTACTGCAATGTTACTAGAACCCTAAAACTTTGATATTTATCAGTGTTGCCTATTAAATCAAATATCAATTAAACCATCAGATCTATTTTCACTGAGTTCACTTTTTTACCATCTTCTGTGTGCAATTTAGATTTTCAGCATAATGATGTTGATTCTTCCAGTACCGGAATCAGAGTGATCCAAGGTCCATGGACCCTTGGAAAATAATGCAAAATTCATTAGCGTTTTGGCTGAAGCGTCTCTCTCTCACAGTGCCAGGAGGTTAATACTATCTTTGCTTCTAGCCACTATGAATATTTATTGGCACATAAAGTCAGACCGAATGACACAGAACTAAAGATAATACAAATTCTCTCAGTATCCCACCCTATCTGTAATATAATTTTCTATCCCAGAGTCTCCACTTCTAGGGAGAAAAAGATCCTGTGGCATCTGAGTTGGTACAATATGCTATTGCATTTCAAGGTCAATCCCTGTTGCTTCTATTTTGATCATTTCAGTCATGACCTTGTCCCTGGCTTTTGCTCTATTGCAAAGCTGTTTCACCAGCTCTGGAGACAAACCTGGCCCCATTCTTCACTCTTCGAATTACATTCTCTTGATTTCCCATCCACCAGGACGGCAGGAATCCAGGGTGTTTTCAAGGGTATCCTTCTAGAGCCCCATCACTCCCTCATTCTAGAGAAGCCCAGACCTGATTCTAGTTGACTCGCGGAGAAGAAGCCACAAGATGCCAGCTGTTGTAGGTGCCACCCGGCCTGCTGGTTCTTGAATGGACAGCGGCTCCCTTGCTGATCTGGTTTTGTGGACACTGCTTCACACTGACGTATTCAGGGTTTAGTCTCAAAGCCGTTCCACACTGCATCAGATCCAGCAGTTCTTTAGGTTGGCCTAGGTGTTGTTATTAAACAAGAGGTCCACTTGAGGCCGCTTTTCTTTATGGAGAATTCCCTCGTGTGTATATTAATTTTCTTTTCCTACTGTTAGACCTTGGTTGAGACTGAGTCCAGCAGAGGCATCGCCTAAAGATTCTAAGACTAAAACGGGTGTAGGGGTGGAGTGACTAGGGCGGAATTCCATTGTTTTTTCCCAGAAGCCCTTTCCATGACTACAAAAAAAAGCCCTCTTCGTTTTCCTCACAGTGATCAGATCTATGCACAAGTTGTTACTTGGAGGAGGTTATCCGTCAAGCCACACAAAGGTCATAATACAGCAAAGGCCCAGTTGAGTGACAGGTACGTAATGAGAAGTCTTGCCAGGGAATCCTCCCCAAACATAACACTGTGAAGGGGCCACCTGCGCACTAGGACATGGATGCTGTAGAAGATTTTAGAAGGGCATCTTCTCAAGAAAAGCGCATGAATAGTTCAATTCGACGCTGTGATCTGCAGACCCCTTAGTTAGAGATTCTACTCCTATGAGAAAGCAGAATGATCAAAAGCGACCAGTGGAGGAAACGATTTATCTCAGCCTACAGTAAAAAGTCCCTCACCACTGACGGAAGTAACTCAAACAGGGTGGGAACCTGGAGCTGGGAGCTGCTTTCGAGGCCATTGAAGAGTGCTGTGTGCTGGTTTTTTCCTCATGGCTTGCTCAACCTGCTTCCTTATACAACCCGGGACTGCCAGCCCCGGGGTGACAACACCCATAATAAGACGGTCTCCCACAGGAATCATCCGTCAAGAAAATGCGCCACATTCTAAACTTGTGGAAACCTTTTTGTTTCCAACTGTGGTTTCCTTTTCCTAAATGACTTTATCTTGTATCCAAGTTGGCATAAAAGTAGCCGCACAGGACTCACAGCAGAAAGTCCCACGAGACAAGGTTACTGTTAGCCCCTATCTGTGGGATTAACCCTGGTTCTGTGCCCAAGCCTGGTTCTGTGCCCAAGCAAATAACCACTTTGAGCAGCTACCACAAATTGTGCAGATTGTGTCATATAATAAATAAGAAGGGAAAACGGCTTAAACGAATTTTGTTTTCTTCTGTAATGAGAAGTCTAGAAATTGTAGTTGGCAGATACTCGTTTAATAGGTCAAAAAGGCAGATCAGGGTTAGGGAGATGGCTCAGGGGGTAAAGGCGCCTGCTGCAAGCCTGGCGGCCTGGGGTAGATCTCCGGACCCGCAGTAGAAGAGAACCCACTCCTGCAACTGTTCTCTGACCTCCATATGAGGGCCATAGCACACATGCACCCCCATCCCCCACATACATACATACACACACATACATACACACACATACATACATATACACATACATAAACACATACATACATACACATACATACACACATACATCAAAACATTACATACATACACACACATACATACACACATACATAAACACATACATACATGCACACATACATACATACATACGCCCATACATATACACACATACATACATACATACATACATACATACACACACACATACATACATACAAAAATGTAACAATGTGACTGAACCAAGGACTAACTTCTCTTGGTGTTTGTCTCCTAGTCACAGGTGGTAGCTGCATAGCTAGTTGCTATATCACTAGAAGAAAAGCAAAGAAGGAAACAGCCGGAAGAAGGAAGTGCCGGTGCTTATTTTGGGAAACGTGTACAGTTCCAGACACCCTCGGCCGATGCCGGTTTATAGTCCGTGGGTGAGAGTCTGAGACTCTGAAGTATGTCGACAATCTAGATTTTAAATTCCAGGAGAAGCTGGGCGAGGCTGTGGAGACAATTACTGGCTGAATCCAGCTGGAGCAGACAGGTACAGACGGGACAAAGGCGGCCACAATGAGGATGAAAGCCGGCAAGGCGGAAACAGAATCCGCCACGCTCTTTCAGAGAGGGCCGCGATGGAGGGGCACAGGTCAGGAGCCACAGCTCATCCTTTTAGTAGCCTCCTAAAAGGGCCAATAAACTTCACAAGACAAAATAGACCGACTGTCAAGAGTGACAAGTCCCCAAATAATACTCAGAGTTATGATTCTGTGAACCTGTCTCTGACCTTAGACTGGCAGAGTAAGAACTCGCTGAGCCCTGGAGTGATTTTCACTCAAAAAATTTGTCAAAATATTTTATTTGAGATTTTTCCTGGTTTTGTCCCATTCTTTTTTTTTTTCTTTTGCTAGTATCAAGTCAAACAAAACATTCCATCACTTTACATGAAAAAGCACTTTCGTGGCATAAACAGGGGAGGGCTGGGGGGGGGGGGCTCATGCTGGCTCTGAAATCCTATCAGAGACATTGGTGAGTGGGCCTGATTTCCATGAGAGCTGTAGTCAGTCCTTGAGAGCCCCTTTTACATGGGTATCCTATTATTTAACAGGCACTTTAAATTGAGACCAGCATCCTGATTCTCAAGCCGCACGGCTTTTATTGGAAGTCTCTGCCACGTTTAAACATCTTTAATACATTTTAAAAATAGAACTGTAAAAGGCAGGGACCAGACTTCAAAGCATAGACATGTTGGCCAGAATTGCAAAGCTGGCGACAGTTTTCACTGGTTGTAAAGTTCGGGAGCCTCTTTCAATCTCCAGAACAATTGCGGAGGAAGGGGTCTAGCGAGCTAGCCTTCCTCCCAGCGTCTCCAGGATTGGCCTGAACAAACCAGGTGTGGGGGAGAGAGTGTGCAGGAAGGGATCCAGTTAGCAAAGGCCAGAAACAATCACAGTCACCAACCAGAGGGATCTGGCCCCGAGCTGAGCTAGAAACCAGGCCGAAACAAAAGCAAAGAAGGGCTCACGAAGAAGGTCGGCTGCTCTCTCCCAGCTCCGGCCCCGCCCCCTCGTGTAGCTCATCAGCCCACACCTTTGTGCTGACGAGTCTACAGATACGCTCTACGCAATAGAAAGCCTGGTCACGTTCTCTTTTAGTTTCCACTGAACTTTCTGTGGATGCTTATCACACTCAAGCGCCATTATTTCTTCACTTGTTGAACTCCTTCCTTGAAAAACAAAAAAAACATGACCTTATTTTCTTCATCTTCTCTTTGTCACATTAGATACAGGCTTCACGCGGCAGGCTCTGATTTGGAGAAGTTACCGAGGAAGGCCGAGTGTCCAGAGTCTGGACACAGCTGCTCACAAATGTGCTCCCTAGACGGCAGCATTAGTATCGCTCGATGGGAACCTGCCTTGAAGGGTGAGTAGGCAAACTGGAAACCCAGGGGTGCGATGCTGTCCTTCCGGTATAGAGGTGGGCAGGCTAGGGACTCAGGAAGAGCGGATATATTAGCTCAACATGGAACATGCAGTGTCTCGGCTGAATGACAAGCTGGAAGGAGCACCAACAATTTGCATTTTAACAAACCTTTCTGGTCGTTCTGAGGTACATTAAAGTCCAGTCATTACTGGGTATGGTGGCCCGTGCTTGTGATCTCAGCACTTGGAAGTGGAGGCAGGAGAAGCAGGAGTTCAAAGCTATGCTTAGCCACATTGCAAATTAGAAATCAGCTTGAACTACCCTGTCTCAACACACATGCATCCTACAGAAAATGTTCAAAACTCAGGACCTAATTGTCTCAACCTCACCTGCAAAATAAATAGTAACAGCTCAGAGGGCTGGTCACAGTGTGCACTAGAGGACACAGCATTGTTTACTCCAGACCTCATACATATTAATCACTCTGCGAATGCTATATTTTGGATTTGGGGTATTTCCAATACTGGCTTCATCCCATGGTTTATTTGTGTTCCCAGACTGAACCAGGTGAACCCTATGCTTACAGAGTCCCTGGAAGTGAGTAGAAGCCAGGCACTAATCAAATCCCCCCTTTACTACAAGGGCTTGTTCTTTCCCTCCCACGGCAGGCTCTGCGGACGACAGGGAGCAATCGTGGCCCTCAGCAAGCTGGCAGGAAAGCTCCTCTAAGCATAGCAGCTGAGGAGAAGGCTGAAGAGGAAAAGCCCTCTATCAAGAATGTAGAGAAATCATGCATTTCTGAGGCCTCATCTTCCAAAAGCCAATTAAGTCATTTAAAGTTTTCCAGTTGATATCCTCTTAACATAGTCACAATATTTTAATTTTTTCAACAAACCAGATCACTTGTTCATTTACTTTTACCTGAGAGCTACATCCCCCTACCTGCAAACACACACACACACACACACACACATGACTACAGTTCATTCTCTCGTGTCTATAAGCAACAAAGAAGCCACAATTCTCAAGGGCTGCGTGTGCTCAAACCAGTGCTCACTAGGCAAGCACACCAAGTACCTAAAGTGCTTCTCTAGGCCTCAAGGCTGCCACCACATAACCTCCAGGTGGGCTCTGCTCCACAACACAGCGCTGTGGAAAGAACCCACCCTCTGGCACTTCGGGCCAACAAAAACCCAGTCCTCTCAGTCACAAATAAATAATGCTTTGAAAATTATTGTTATTACTGGTTTTTTTAATAAGTCTGCCTTGCCCCAGTGCCCCCTCCCACCTGTTCCCATTTGTTTTCCTGTGGGGGCCAGGTCTTTGAAACCATGTCTCCCTGAGCAGGGGAAGATGTAGCACCTTCTCCGCCTGACTGACCCTCCCTGGAGGGACCTGGTAGGGGTGAGCTACCCCTGGTGGGACTTTTCTCATTAGCCCTGCAGGCAGCCAGCATCAGAGCCAGGCCAGCCTTACCGTCTAGGCAGAGAACCCCAACTATTTTGAGAGATATATTAAAGGTAATCAGATGTGACAGCTCGTTTGTTGTCCCGGGCATGGTTCTAAGGCCGGCAGAAGTGGGAGGGCTGGCTGGACTTCCCAGCAGATGACTGGGGGCCACAGCCAGGGAGCCGCAGAAACCCAACCCTTGCCTTCACCATGAAGCAGCCTTTGTTGGCTAATAGCCACTTAAAACAAATATTGTAAGCAAGCTCGAAACGGCACCAGCCAAACAAACGTTACGAGAGTAATAAATGCCAGAATATCATTCTTACAACAGAATATTTTGAAGTCACTTCGATGGTACGGGATATATAAAGATGACTGAACAAGACGCCCTGCTCTCAATATAATTCAATACGAGAAGGAAGCCGTGTGCACGAGAAACAGCATGGAAAGCGGAAGTTCGCAATGAACCGTGAGAGGTATGAGCAGAAACATCTGGGCAGATGTGACTTCTGCCTGGTGCAGCTCGGGCAATTATTCTTACAAAAAAAGGCACTTAAAGGAAATTTTGGAGGAAAGGACAAAAATGTAGGACTTCCCTGGGTTCCTCCTGGCAATCCCTGCCCTCCTGCATCCCCTCTGCTTTTGAGAAAGAGCCTGTCTCCCAATCTAGAACCTGCTAATATCACGCTGCCCTATCCAGCCTTTCTTCAGGATACTGAAGGGAGCTCCACCAGGGGATGTTTGGGATTTATGAGTCTTGTTTGTTTGTTTTTGTTTTTCAACACAGGGCTTCTCTGTGTAACAGTCTTGACTGACCTGGAACTCACTTTGCAGGCCAGGCTGGCCTTGAATTCACAGAGCTCCTTCCGCCTCTGCTTCTCGAATGCTGGAATTAAGGGAATGTGTCACCACTGCCTGGCTCCGAGTCTTGATTTATGTCTACATACTGTGTCTTTTTTCTGCTTTATGCATGGACCCACAGGTATGGTACTTTGAGTAACGGCTGCTGTCTTGACATCTAGTAAGAGAATCACAGAGAAACCAGCTCCGTCAACAGAGCCCCTACCCACTGTGACCTGCAGCCAAGTGCATCCTGGGTCATATACAAAGATGAAGGAAACCTATCAGATGAGAACAGAAGAAGCTAAGCCACGAGGCAGGACCACATAGACTGTGCCCAGAATATGACTACAACAAACACGGACAGCTAACAGGAAACAAGGCAGGGGATGTGGGTCCTGGTTCTAAAAGGATTCGTGACTTGAGTAAAGAACTTGACTTTATCCTGAAAGCACTGATGGAGAGACAGTGAGGACACTGGCCATGGCATTGCCCTGATCAAAGCACTGAAAAGTGAAAGTCTGTGGAGGGGCAGAGATGGAGATGAAGGCTTGGGCTGGAGAGAGATAGAGGCAGAGAAAACACACGGAGCTGTTGCTAGAAATAATCTGATCAGGAGTCTTCAAGTATGGCAGCAGGGTTATAGTCCCTTGGGGAGATTTTTAAATGTCTGAAGTCTTGATTTCTCCTTAGGTTGCTGATTTAGTCAGTTGGGAAGTGTGACCTCAAATGGGTTTGGTTGTGTTTGGTTTTATTGTTCAAGATCACCATATCATGTGAGGTGCAAACCCCTGTTGTGAGCCTGTGGTCCTGAAACGGCAGCAAAGCACAGAAGGGGCCGACTAGGAGAAATCACATCATGGGAGAGGTGTATATGCTTGCTAATCGGGGTGCAGGAAGCAGTGGAGAGAACGGAGGAGGGAATCACCTTCTTCAAGGCAGGTGACACTGCCATTCAAAGGGACAGAATGTTAGAAGGATGAGCATGCTTAATAAAGAAGAAGTTCAGTTTTGGAAATACGGATTGGAAGTGCTGGGGTAAGCTCTACACTCTAGGTAAACATTTGAAATGAACACAGTTTTGCCAGCTATGATGGCACATATCTGTAATCCCAGCATTTAGAAGGCATGGGAAGGTACAGTTCTATGAGTTCTAGCTAGCTATGGATACATAGTGAAACCCTACCAAAAAATAATGCTCTCACATAAATGGGGGGGGTGTGGGAAGATGGAGAGAGGGTTCAGAGGTTAATTTTGCATCACTAACATTAAAGGATCATTAATCTCTAAAAGATGCTAGCAGAGCTCAGAAAAGAAAGAAAAAAGGAAAGGAGGGACATATGACTGTACCACCTGCCTCATCTCATGGCAAGAAAGATAAAACTACATCCTCTGTGGTTGATAACCAATTGCCTATTTTAGTGAGCAAAGTTTTCGAATGACAATCTTGAGTAAATTTTGTGCCCTGGAGCAAAAGTTCCAATTGTTCACATCAGTGAGATCTCATGAAAATGGCAGCCAAGTTTGGGAAAGTGATGTTTTCTTGGCAAGACCTTCAGCAAGGGCTGAAGAGATGGCTCCACAGCTAAGAGCACTTGCTGCTTTTGAGTACTTGGTTTTGGTTCCCAGAACTTACATGTGGCTCACAACCATATGTACGTCTTCTGGCCTCCACACCTCTGCATGCATGTGGTGTACATACAAATGTGCAGCTAAATACTCATAACCACACATTTAAAATAAATCTTTAGAAAACCTCCAGCAAACGTATCCAAAACTTTACTTCTTTGTCTCAACTTTCTTTATAAATATTTGGACATAAATTCCAGATCCTGCTAGTTGGTGTGACAGTAAACGTAACATTTAGAATGATCAAAAATGGTATTATTTGCATTCTTCTACATGTTGATATCCAGTTATGCCAGCACCAATTGTTGAATATGTTTTTTTTCATTTTATATCTTTAGCTTCTTTGTCAAAAATCAGGTTATCGTAGGTGTGTGGACTGACATCCAGGTCTTCAGTTCGGTTCCATTGGTCCTCCTGTCTATTTTTATGCCAATACCAGGCTATTTTCAGTACTGTAGCTCTGTAGTAGAGTTTGAAGTCAGGGATTGTGATGCCTCCAGAAGTTCCTTTATTGTACAGATTGTTCTGGCTATCTTGGGTTTTTGGCTTTTCCATATCAAGTTGAGTATTGTTCTTTCAAGCTCTGTGAAGAATTTTGCTGGGATTTTGATGGGCATTGCACTGAATCTTTAGATTGCTTTTGGTAAGATTGCCATTTTTACTATGTTTATTCTATCTACCCAACAGTTTGAAAAATTTTTCCATTTTATGGTATCTTCTTCAATTTCTTTCTTCAAAGACTTAAAGTTCTTGTCATACAGGTCTTTCACTTGTTTTGTTAGAGTTACTTCAAAATATTTTATGTTATTTGTGGCTATTTTGAAGGATGATGTTTCTCTGATTTCTTTCTCAGCTCATTTATCATCTGTATAAAGGAGGGCTACTGATTTTTTTTAGTTAATTTTGTAGAATTTTAGGGGTCACTTATGTAAACTATCATATCATCAGCAAATAGTGAGAGTTTGATTTCTTCTTTTTTCTGTTTATTTCCCCTTGATCTCCTTTTGTTATCTTATTACTCTAGCTAAAACTTTAAGTACTATATTGAATAGATATTGGGAGAGTGGACAACCTTGTTTTTTCCTAATTTCATTGGGATATCTGTGAGTTTCTCTCCATTTACTTTGTTGTTGGCTGTTGGCTTGCTGTATACTGCTTTTAATATGTTTAGGAATGTTCCTTGTATCCCTGATGACTCCAAGACTTTTATCATAAATGGGTGTTGAATTTTATTGAAGATTTTTTTCAGCATCTAATGAGATGATCATGTGGGGTTTTTTCTTTCAGTTTGTTTAAATGATAGATTACATTGACAGATTTTCTTATGTTGAACCATCCCTGCATCTCTATCACCATGCACAAAACTCAAGTCCAAATGGATCAGAGATCTCAACATAAAACCAACCACACTGACCTCATAGAAGAAAAAGTGGGAAGTATACTTGATCGCATTGGCACAGGAGACAACTTCCTAAATATAACACCAGTAGCACAGACACTGAGAGAAACAATTAATAAATGGAACCACCTGAAACTAAGAAGCTTCTGTAAAGCAAAGGACATGGTCAACAAGACAAAACGGCAGCCTACAAAATGGAAAAAGATCTTCGCCAACCCCACATGGGACAGATGACTGATTTCCAAAATATACAAAAAAAAAAAAAAAACTCAAGAAACTTGACATTAAAGAACAAATAATTCAATAAAAATAGGGTACAGACCTAAACAGAAAACTATCAACAGAAAAATCTAAAATGGCTGAAAGACACTTAAGGAAATGCTCAACATCCTTAGCCATCAGAGAAATGTAAACCAAAACAACTCTGAGATTCCATCTTGTACCTGTCAGAATGGCCAAGATCAAAAACACTGATGACAGCTTACGCCGGAAAGGATATGGGGTAAGGGAAATCCTCCTCCATTGCTGGTGGGAGTACAGACCTGTACAGTCATTTTGGAAATCAATATGACAATTTCTTAGAAAATTAGGAAACAATCTACCTCAAGACCCACCAATACCACTTTTGGGTATATACCTAAAAAAAGTTCATTCACACCACAAGGACATGTGCTCAACTATGTTCACAGCAGCACTATTTGTAATAGCCAGAACCTAGAAACAACCTAGATGCCCTTCAACCAAAGAATGGATAAAGAAAATGTGGTACATTTACACAATGAAGTACTCCTCAGCAGTAAAAATAATGACATCTTGAAATTTGTAGGCAAATAGATGACTCTAGAAAAGAACATATTGAGTGAGATAAACCAGACCCACAAAGGCAAATATAATATGTACTCACTCATGAGTGGCTTTTAGACATAAAGCAAAGAAAAACCAGAGAACCTAGACAACAAAGAGGACCCTAAGAGAGACACACATGGATCTAAATAGGAAGGAGAAAAAGACAAGAACTCCTGAATAAATTGGGAGTGTGAGGGTCACAGGAGAGGGTAGAAGGGAAGAGGGGAGGAAGGGAGGGGAGCAGAGAAAAACGTAGAGTGCAAAAAAAGAGATGGTATTGCTGTGCAGATTCTCATTTATTGCCATTTGTGTCAACCCATTGTCTGTTAAAATTTTAATTAAGAAGCTTAACACTGCTCCAGCTAGCACTATCAATGGCAATGGCACATCACGGCACGTACATAGATCCAAACAGCTTTTTTTTTTAAATTTTTCTTGACCTGTGTCATTTTCTACAGTGGTCGAATTTCACAGAGGTCAAAATAGACTTGATTCACAAGATTAAATGGAAATTGCTTCTATTGTTTTTTCTTTCTCTCAGAACACCGTAGATATGTATAAAATGTACGTATAGATATGTATAAAATACCACGTGTCATGACTTGAATGTGGAATGTATCCCTTTAGGCTTATGTGTTTGAGCACTTTGACCCTAGCTGGTGGCATCCTTTAGAGAGGCTGCAGACAATTTTGGGCATGAGACCTAGACAGGAGGTGCAAGACCACGAGGCCTTAGGACAAGGGCTTACGGTTCAAAGCCTGATGCGTTCCAGCTAAGTCTGTCTGCTTCTTGGCTGGCATCATGTGACAAGCAGCTGCCACATGTTCTCAATACCATGGAGCCAGCTGCCACTATGCCCTCTCTGTGATGCTGGACTGTAGCCCCTCAAACCGTGAGTCAAAATTAATCCTCCCTGCATTGGCTGTTTGCCAGGTACTTGGTCACAGCAGTGAGTATACAGTGATCATACTAAGTGTGTGGGATAATAGAGAATCATTACCATATTTGCGACAAACCAAGTTTCAGAGAGTTCCTATGGGGACGGAGGAAGAAACTGCTGATGCTGGCAAGCACTTCCCTGCTTGAATTTTGACACAAAATCAAATATGTCTACGTTTGAAGGGAAAGTCTAAGGAGAAATAACCCCTGGCCCCTCTTCCACTGTTTCACAGTAATTGCTTCCCTGTAAAGTGTTCACAAACGCGAGCTTCGCAAGGAAGAGTTTAAAATGAGGCTTCTCTCTGGGATGAATGTGCGTTTGTTAAAAAATCAGCTGCCCATCACCCAAACCACAGAAAGAATCATGGCGAAAGCCATGCTCGATTCCCTTATGTTCTCAAATAAAGCTGGTTGCTGTAATGGTTATACTGCGGAGAAACCTGTAACTAATTCACGAGTCCTCAGGAGTCTCCTCTTGTTAATTCATGAACCTGGAGCTCTGTCCCTCCTCCACGAGTCCAGCATTCCACAGTGAACAGTACCTGCAGTACTTCCCCTGCTAGTAGCTCCGAGCTTCTTTTTACTTTTAAATACACTTCTTCTCATTCAGTAGAATATTTTTAGACATTAAAATTAGAAGTCTTTTAAGAAGGTAAGAACAAAGAAAAATAGTAACCTCATACAAATGCATGTCTTATAGAATCTATGGTGTTATAGAAAGTCAATGTAAAAAAAATGGTTAAGTTAATTTCAACAAAAACTGAATTAATTTTAGTGGTTAGACCTAAAAGATGGATTGGAGATAAGTTTTAAAGTTTTAATTTTCTTTTTCCCCATAATTCCATGAAACATATAAAAAAAGTTATGATTTAAAAAATTTTTGCAGGTGTGAGAAAGATGGCTCAGTTATTAAGATCGCAGAATGTCCTGCTCTTTCAGAGGACCTGAGTTTGATTCCCAGCACCCATTTCAAGTGGCTCACAGTCACCTGTAACTCCAGTTCCAGAAATCTGACACCTCTGGCCTCTATGAACACCTGAACTCATGTGCGGGTATACATACACAATTAAAGAAATAAATCTTTAAAAATATTATCGGGAAACTCAATACCAATATAGTTATTCAGTTTTATTTGTAATCCGGAATCCTGGAAAGTACTAAGGATCACTGTCAAATATGATAAGTCATATCCACAAAAGTTATAAAAGGGTTACAACCCCTATGCAAGCACTGGCACTGCTTATGAAAGGGGCCATGTAGACCTGCTGAAGGTAAGTCTCCTTAGACATGAATGTCACAGAGCAGAACACAGATAATGCTTTGCTTGGGTTCTTAATGTGCTGGCACCCCCATTCAAGGGACCATCCAGGGAAGACTTAGGAAAGAACAAGTCAGAAAGGGCCAGAGTGGAAGGGAGATGCAGGGGTGGAAGGAAGGATGGGGCTGTATTCTTCAGGAATCAACCGAGTCAAACACATCAGCCTTCATTATGGAAAGGGCTTCCCAGAGGAAGCCTGCAGCAACTGGGAGATTCTGGCAATGAAATCAACTGTGTGCAGTCTTCGGAGAAGCTTCAAGTGCACAATTCATAAGGAGGGAGCATTCACGAGGCAGCACACACACTGACCGTCATTCACTGATGGTGTGCGTAATGCCAGGCTCCCTATGGAACCTTACACTTCATGGGGACAGAGGCTAGGTGTTGCCTATGTATAGCACAAAGTGCTGGGCACATTGAGGCACTAAAATTTACCCAATGAATGAGCAATTTGGCCATAATGATGTCAAGCATGCAAGTTCATGTAAGAATGGCTCTCTAGTTACTTAAGTTACCAGGAAAAGCACATTAAAAATCCCTACACATACTAGGTGTACTCTTCAATGGGATGGTAACAATATTACAGGTTTTAGTCTTGAGTTGAACATGTGAATTCCATTTATATATACCAAGCACTGAAATTATCAACGTGACTCTTGAGTGACTCTTGTCACCTGTGTCATCTCTCTGAATTCTACAGTGAACATAGGATTGTCCTCGAGTTATTTTAACAGATGAGACCATCATGGCGTCCAACAGTGAAGTAACTTGTGTCATGACTTGCAGGCTCTTTCCTCTGCCTAGGTCTGCTTTACCGCAAAGGCCCCAGGACCAAGGGCGGTATTGTCCCGTAAGTTGTGTTTTCGTTGACTCGAATGCACTGTTAAAGATTTCATATTTGTTCATTTCTTGGAGAAACTGTCAGGAATTATGGGTTTTAAAAATTAAGATAAGAGTCTTCAGGAAACTTGAAAACTGCAAGAAAGCCTACACCTTGAAGGAAATCATCAAAAGTGTTCAGCAGACATGCCTGTGATAGATTCGGGAGTCACAGGAAGGTGGTTTGTTCTAACTGGAGGTTGGGAGGGAGTTCCCAGTGGATACGACTCTGTACCTAGACTGGATGACTAGGTAGGACATGCAGATTATGCTGGGAAGGGTCATTGTTATGGTTTTAACTTTAAATCTACCTAGCGGGCTCTATTGTAAAGGCTTGGTTACCAGCCCATGGCGCTATCAGGAAGTGGTGGGACTTTCAGGAAATGGGACCTAACGGGAGGAAGTTGGATCACTGGGATCATGTCTCTTTCTCCCTGTCACTTACAAGCCACCACGAGGCGACCACCTTCCTTAGCCATACATGCCCACCACCGTCAACTGTGCTGTCACATGCCCAAAGGCAACAAGACCGTGATCACAATCTTGAAACCATGAGCTGAATTCAACATTTCCTCCTTTGCAAGAGTTTTCTCAGGCATTCTGAGAAATGGGTTTTCACACCCATAGAAAAGCCAACATGAAAAGGAACAAGAACAAAAGATAGCTCACAGGCCACAAACCTGAGGCACAGATGTATTGGATGATTTGGAACAGGAAAGAGGAAGGGAAAAAGCCAAAAAGAGTAGCCGAAGACAGGTGTTTCCTGTGTGATCAGAAGATCTGCAGCATGAGCTTCCAGAACATAAAAGAAATTCAAGCTCTTGTTCCTGATCCAGGTCCACTGATTCGGAATGGGCCTAGTGATGGGTGTTCATATAAGCCCTGCAGCTAAGCCTGATCTAAAACTTTGAATCAAAAACCAGCGTCCATTGCAAGGCTCTACAGTGTTTCTTAACAATGCTATCTCATTAGAGAAAATTATTGCGGGTTGTCAGGGGATAGGCATTTTCATAAAGACAATTCCAGAAATGTTCTAACTAGGTTTTTACTGTTCTATATTTGTTTTTGAAAGTAGCAATTTGGCAACATGTATAAATTATAGCAGAATGAATGATTTCCAGACCTCCACTTGTGACCTGCACGGGACCTGAAAATACCATCTCGTTGTGAGACATTATGGAAGAGAATGAATTTGTAAGCTGCATAAGCGGTCGAATAGTTTTATTGCTCTCTATATGACAAGTTTGTGGAAAATGGCAAATGATACTTTTAGTTTATATTCAGCTATAACAACAACTGATTATTTCTAGAGATTAAATTACTGTGTAGCAAGACGAAATGGGCTGTGTGGTCACTTCCGCACAGAAGCATCTTCTAGTAGCAATTTTTAAATGTGTGAGCTCAGCTAATTGAAGACTGAAGAGTAGGGTTATTTTTTGTAAGATCTGTGGACCAGCGTCTGGTGGTTTACAGCTCTGGCTGTACAGATGCATTGGTCTGAGCATCTGCATTTGGCATGTTAGCCCTAAAGGATGACCTAATGTGTAAACAAGAACAGTAAAAACCAAACAAACAACTCTGCCTTTTAAGACTGCCAGTGAAGATGACCAAATGGCAGAAGGGAAAAAGGGGGAGACAAAATATTGTTAAGACTCTATCCTCTTTAAGGGGAAGTTGATTATGGCTCCCACCAGTTATATCCACACAGACACAGTCCTTCATAGTGACCAGACTCTAGCTGTCTGCTTCCCAAGTTCTTAATACTAGAGAACACTCCTACTAGCCAGCAAGACCCAACAGCTGCATCTTAAGAATTTATTACATTCACTGTATATGCCAGGAAATATGCGAGTATTTCCCCAACGTCGGCCACATTCCTATCACTGCCCTAACATGCATTGTCATGACATGTCCTGGCTCTACAGTTTTGTTGACTACTTGGAACATTTCTTTTGACTTCCTTCCTAAGTTAACTTGATATTGTTCTATATATATAGAAAGCCAGAACTTGCTAAAAGGTAATTGGCCCCCATTTAATGCATATTAAAAATAAATGCATCAAGGCGAAAGTAGTTCCTCCGAGAGGGATTAAATTTACCTGGCACTGTGTCCGTTGCCTTGTCATAGGGCAAAGTTCATAATAATGTAATAAGTATGCATTCTTTTTAAAGATTTTACTTTTTATTCATGTATATGTGCATATGCCTGTGTGAATTTGGGTCACACATGTGCAGGTGCCCATAAGGACCAGAGAGGTGGTCAGATCTCTAGGAGATGGAGTTATAGGCAGCTGAGAGCCACCCAGTGTGGGTGTATGGAATGGAACTTGAGTCCTTATGATAGTGTAGCAAGCCTTCTTAGCCATTACTCTGTATCTCTTGCCCCTGTAATATGATTTTTATAATAATGTAACATTATTATATGTAGTTTTTCTTATATTATTTATAAGAAATACTATACTTTTTGTTTTAGACAAAAAGGGGGAAATGTGGTGGTATATTATTTGTATTTTGAGAAATAAATCTTGCCTGAAGACCAGAGGTCAGGCAGTGGTGACACACACCTTTAATCCCAGGATTTGGGAGACAGAGACAGAGGGATCTCTGTTAGTTCAAGGCCACCCTGGGATACACAAGATCAATTCAGAAACAAATCCAGGTGGTAGTGGTGACTCACACCTTTAATCCCAGTCCTAGGGAGTTACGCCTTTAATCCCAGCACTAGAGGGAATATAAAATGGGAGAAGAGAGAGTCTTAGTCTGCTTAGTTTGCGGGCACCCAGCCTTGGTAGAGGTAAGACTTCCCTAGTGTCTTGGCTGCTTTGCTTTTCGGGCTTTCGGGTTGAACCCCAATTTCTGTCTCTGGGCTTTTACTACTCGTTCTACATTTCCTGAAAGTAAGGACCTTGGACCAAGAGCACTGGCTGCACGTGGGAATTCCTCAGAAAGGTCAGTTCTCAGTTGGATCAGAAACTCTAGAGAAGGGACCCAACAGTGGTGTGCTAGCAAGTCTTTCAAACGATTCCGATGACAGGAAAAATGTGAGAACAGCTGAGTTAAGGGATGAATTTTATCAGAAAAATTCACAGCTTGGAAGCCAGAGAAATGCCTACCATCTCACAGAGACACGCACACAGTCAGGTTCACAGAGGGAGACCCCTCTTTTCCCTTCCCTTACAAAAGGCAAGCAGGAGTGGAATGTGCCGCGCACCGCGCCCCGTGTCTGCGCTCTGTGCACAGGCACCCAGTTCGCAAGATTAGGGCAAGGAGCTGGAGGTTAAAATACACAGACACACACAGACAGAGAGACAACGACACGGGTCATCCTTGAATTCCCCAGGAATGCCTCCTTTATTGTGTTCAGGGGCAGATTATATAGAGATAGCCACGCCCCAGCCAAACCCACCAGAAACCACTCTCCTGCCATCAGGAACTTCTTAAGGTCTCATGCTCAGAGCAGCTATAGGCACTCAGATCAGGGGATTACAAGAAATTCAGGATTTGGGGTCTCACTGCTCCCAACAGGAATGGTCAACACGAAGACAATGCAGCCTGGGTTTGGGTGCTCATTATTTTCAGAAGCTGTCCAGAGACACCAGCTGCCATCATGTATCCGCTCCTGCTTTGAGGGGCCACCTTGGCTACAGGATACTAAGAAGCTTGGGAACAGTGCCTTTCACAAAGATTGGGAAGGACCCCCACAGTCGTGGCTGACTTATTCTAGGTTCTAGATCCTTCCAGCATCACTTTTTTTTTTGAACTCCTGCTCAGGGGATATACCAGAAGCATGTCTGGCATGCTTTGGAGAACTCCAGACTTTGGGTATCTGCATAGTGGCTTACAACCATCTGTAACTCCAGGTCCAGAAGAACTGACTCTGTCTTCTGGCCTCCTCGCTTACCAGAAACATGCATGGTACACAGATGTGCCTGCACACACAGCACCCATATATGTAAAATAAATCAATGTAGCATTTTCAAACATGTAACATCTATCCTCCACGCATTATACACATACAGAGAAGCATATTCTATGCCAGGATCTTTAAGCTTACTTCCGAGTTCCCAGTTCTAGAAGTATGTACTAAGTGTTTACTCTGCCTATGGAGCAAAGTTATTTATAAGTAACTTCTAAAGAGGACTCACTCGACTGGCCAGGATGATTTTTCTTCTGAATTACATCCTAATATGTATAGCTTTCTTACTCCCAGCTCATTCCACTTGGAGCTATGCCCAGCACAATTTATGTCTATGAACTGCTGAACATTTAAGCAAATTAAGTGTCCAAAAAAATCAAACACAAATTGTATCTTGGTGATTTATGCCTTCATAAAGCAAAATACATACAGTGAGCCGAGCACAGATCAGATTTATAGCTCTGTTGGTTAGGGAAAATGAATGGCTAGCTCCTAGAGAACATGTCAAGAACTCTCTCTCTCTTTCCCTCTCCCTCCCTCACTCCCTTCCTCCCTTCTCCATCTGTGTGTGTGTGTGTGTGTGTGTGTGTGTGTGTGTGTGATTCTTAACCATGTGGGTTCCCTGCCCCAGTATATTTATCTTACAGATGATCTTCAGTGCTAATATGCAATGTGAGATAAGAATAGGAAAGACCAGTAAAAAATAAGAATTCTGGATAGTGATTTAGGAGCTAGTTAACTTTCACAAGAACAAACAAACAAACAAAAATGTGTAGGCACCCGAACAGTCCAGAATCGTCTACCTCCAGCTTAACACCTTCTCTCACAAGCATAAACTGAGAGACATTTCACCTAAACGTGGGAAGAGGGAGAGAGGTGAGGGAGAGATGAAGCTCTATCTCAGCATAGCCATGGGCTGGGTTGACTCAGATCTCTGCTATGAAATTCACTGCACCAACAGACTTTACAAGTGCCATTCCCTGAAGATAGCATGGGGTACCGATCCAGCATGTGTGTGATGAAGTCAGAGAAACAAGCTGAGCCCCAAGTTTGCTATGTATGGAGAGTGAGCATCTGTGTCCTTATCTGTAAATGGGATTAACTCTTATCTCCTTCCAAAGGGTATCAATGAGTATCAAAAGGTATTAATGAGGTAATGTGTAGATTAGCTCCTAATAACCCCTGCCTTACTGTCTCCATGATGTCCTCTTGATAAGGAACTGACCCTAGTGACTCAGCTTTCACGTATAAGCAATGACAAAGGTGATGGGTGTCACTTCCAAGATTATGTTAAAGAAACAACCTCTGACTTCTAGCTTTCTTATTCTTCTTGCTTGCTCTGATGAAAGCCAATTTTCATGTTAAGAGCCCTGTGGACAGACTCAGGCCAAAGGAATGACAGAGGCCTGCAGCCAACAGCAAGAAGCTGAGATCATTGGTGACCAGCCAGGAAGAATGACATCTCACAGACTTATGTGATCACCTGACACCAAAGTGGCCCAGTTTTTAGAGAAAAATGAGACCTGAGCACCTATTTTGATTCTAAGAAGTGCCAACCCTGGAAAAATTTGAATTTTTGCCAAGTGACCTCTTTGCAGCTTTTTCTTTTAAAGGAGTCTTACTTAATCCTTTGATAGAAAAGATGGTACATTTTGCTTCCTCTCACACAGGAAGGCACAGGACCCACCTGAAACCCAGAGGAGGCATCAGTGTGCTGAGATGAAGTCCGCGGAGAGGCGTGCTCTCTTTATTTATGATTCCTAACAAGGGAAGAGGGAGACAGCACTCTGTATTTCAGCAGAAGGATTGAAGTCAGACAGGAAATTCATTTTCTAGCGGTGAAATCTTAGGGAAGTGAGTTACTGACGGTGACTTGTGATCTCCAGCCTCGATGATCTTGTAAAAAGCCTATGCATCTGAATTGTTAAATGTGTACATGATAGATAAAATCTATAAAACTCACAAGTGCTGTGCACTTCACCTTTTGCATATTTGGGCCATTTTCTTTCCCAAAGCTTAGTGTGAACCCAGAGGGTACAGATTATTATATATTAATTTATTTTGTGTGCATATGATTGTGTATGTGCATGCATGTGTATATAATTGTGTGTATGAGCACATGTGTATGTGTTTGTGAGTGTATGTGTATATGATTGTGTTTGTGTGTATATGTATATGATTTTGTGTGCGTGTGTGTGGTGTGTGTGTGTGTGTGTGTGTGTGTGTGTGTGTGTGTGTGTGTGATGTCCCATGGAGCATTGTGGAGGTCAGAAGACAATGTCTGGAGCTGGTTTCCTCCTTCTACCTTGAGAGTTTCTGGGTTCAAACTTGGATCATCAGGCTTGGTGGTGAGCACCTTCATTCACTGAGCTGTATCTCTGTCCCAGAGGGTAAAAATTAATGCTAGGATCACAAAAGAAAAATGCAGTTAGAAATCAAAGTGTTATAAATGGATTAAATAATGTAATCCAAAAGCAAATGTAAGCGATTTAGTTGAACCACAGTTTGGGATTACCCAGACCACTGCTCTATTAGTATGGGTAATTGAAAATTGACTCCGTAATCAATCCCCATTTCTTTGATTTAATTCAGGTGCACATCTCAGCAGGTGCAGGGGAATGTACTTAGTGGCTTTATGGAAGCCTGTGTCACCTAAAGGGACTTTTGGTCACAACTTAGAAAAATAAAAGATTATTGAAACAGTAAAATTATTCAAGGCAACACAGTTAAATTTTCCCCTTTGATACTAATGTACTTTTACTAAAATTTAAATAAACTTTTTATTGAATAAGTATGAGATCTGTGCTCATGTTGCTTTGGTGTTCTTAAGACCTTTGGAAAGACTAGAAAATAATTCCGTCTTCATCTTTTTCTAAGGTCCACGTCACCACGGTCGTAGCTTGCTGATGCTCAGCAGTCACATCACAAAACTGACCTCACGCCTTCTCCGTCTCATCATAGACCTCATCTTCCCATGGCCGGTCCCAGATATCATAGCTAAGGGGGACCCTTAAGGCCCATCCTTCCCTGCCAGTCCCCCTCATGTGTCACATCTGTGTATTACTGAGCCACCCACCGTGTCACTGAGACCACATCCTCAGCATGTCTTCAAGCCATGCTCTTTCCAGCAGTTTGTAACTACCGCCTGAGTAACACTGCCAAATCCTCTCGTGCGCTGGCTTCCATAGCTCCCTAAAGTGTTTCCCGCTTCCGTCTCCTCCCACTACCCCGTCTAGGTTTTGTGTGAGCGGCAGACTATAAGGAGATGCAATGATGAAACATCTAGTTTATGGCTCTTCATGGAAAGGCCACAGAGTGTGTGATTCTTCTTAGAGAAACTGAATGTAGATTGGTTGGATGCTTTGTCAAATAAACAAACTGCTCAAACTGTCTCCATCTCCTTCAAGAGGACAAGAAAGGAAAGGCCCACCCATGGTGTGATCCCAGAACCGCCACCAACAGCCCCTACAAACCTGTTAAACATGCAGAGTCTTAATTCTCACCCTGCACCTCATCAGTAACCCCAGAAATCTGTTACAAGCCCTCCAGGTGACCTTGATAACCCAGGAAATTTCAAGAACAATTATCCTCGGCCAATTTATTTTAATAATCTTGATTTTTCTCAGTCCTAACATGGGGTAGAGAGAACTACCACAGTGGGTTTCCACGGCTGCCGGCAAGCCATGCCAATCCTCTGAAGCTCTGCGGTCTCCTGCATAGGGTTCCCCTCATGCTGACTCTCAGGTGGTGTCGGTAGGCAGTGTAGAGTCTTGAGAGTGTAGCATACAGAGACTACTTACTCTAGCCACACCCACTGGGGTGGCAAACCGTCTGCATATAAGAAAGTCATAAGTTCTTACCCATTCACCTTTCCCGTCTTACCATCTACACCGCACCTTGCAAGCTCTGCAGAGTGCAGGGCTCACATCAGCCAACAACTCCCCGTCCCTTTCACGATTCTGCAGGAACAGAGATGAAGACAAAACCACTCCTCATTCCTGGCGCTCCCCCATCTCAGAGAGGAGATAAGGACCAGCCACGAGGGCTGGCAAGGTTGCTCTGTGGGTAACTGTGACTGTCACCATGCCTAAGAACCTGCATTCCACCTCCGGACCCAATTCCTACAAGTTGTCCTCTCTATCCACACACACAGCATGACACTCGTTCCTGTGCCACAGCGCCCCAAACTAAAATTAAACTGTAATAAGGAAAGCAAAGGCTATCATCAGATCTTTAAAAGGCAGGGGGCAGGGAGACCAGGAGAAAGACAAATGAAGACAGCCGTGAAAATCTGAAAGGCCAACGCTAACAGCCATGAGTCAGGAAAGCAGAGTAGGAAGGTGCGCTTATGAGTCTCCTTGTTCCCCTCAGTGGATGCTCCACTTCTAGCTCATCTCATTTGGAGCAAGAGGGAGATGGAGGCTCCAGTTTGGGTTCAACTCAAGGCGGGCTGTCCTTGACAGGTGTGACAGTGGAGCCCAAAGTGGTCCTCATCTGAACCAGGCTCCACAGCAGTTCTAGGCTCCACAGTTACCAAGAAACCAGACAGCTGTAGGTTTTGTTGTTGTTGTTGTTGTTGTTTGGGTTTTGGTTGTTTATTGTTGTTGCTGATGTTGTGTGTTTGTTTGTTTTAGGCAATTCCTCGCTGTAGCTCAGGCTGCCCCCCAAACTCATGGCAATTTTCCTGTTCTACTCTACCCATTCCTGGGACTACAGAAGTGAAATACCATACCATACCATACCATACCGTACCATGCCGTACCACACCACAGCACACCATACCGTACCATACCATACCATACCATACCATACCATACCATACCATACCATACCATACCCAGCTCTCTGCTATCTTTCACGCCAAATTGGCAAGCCTTCATCGGCCCTCTCCATCACCACCACCTCTTCTTCAGTTTCCGCGGCTGTGGTATAAATTTAGAGAATACTCTCATTGAGGTTTGCGTGTTCCTCTAGCCTTCTCACTTGAAGAGAAAACGGGGGAATGGGGTGTACTGTAGAGGAAGTCAAAGGAAGATTAGGCCAGCATGGTGTTTAGAGCTTGTTTTTTAAGACAAAGAATGGGGGGTAGAGCACAGGTTTAGCATAAAAAAAAATCTCAGTTTGGCAACAGCTATAGATTTAAAACCAATTAGTGATGCTGAGTTAAACTGTATTTTAATCCCAATTAAGGAGGAAGGTTTCCACCTTGATGCACGTGGCAGCACGCCTCACTCCACCCACTTCGTCGTCTCTTCAGGTTTTCGTCTGGTTTCTGTTGGTCTCTGTCTGTCCATGTGCAGAACTTGGGCCCTGCTTTGTTGCTAACTGGAAGTAGGGAACCCTCCCCCCCTTCTCGTTGTTGCTATGGCAGTAATGTCAAATGACCCACACGTGAATAATCTCTCATTTCTCTAACCTGCAAAGATAACAGAGGAGAAAAGGCAGCTTTGTCTGCAGACGAGAATGGTGCTCAGAACAACACACCGAGTCTTCTGAGGACTAGGCAGAGCTGCTCCCCCTGCCACGCTGTATTTCCCCCCCCCTACATTTAAATGTAAACAGGCAAGCCTGGTGTCTCCTAGAAGGCTTTTCCTTTTAAAGCGCTCGTTCTTATTTAAACAGACACAGGTTCGCGATTTCGAGGCAGAGCCCACATAAAATCCCATATTAGGGATGATACCAAACTTAAAGAATGTTGTAAAATGAGAGTGGAAAAAATGTACAAAATGAATTCCTGCCCATTTACATGCTTTCAGTCAGGGTACCAGATCGCCAAGCCCCTGTCTTTGTGTTAACACTGTAGATTAGGTCAAGTTTTTACCCCTCTGAGCTCTTTTCCTGTAAATGACGGGTTTTGATGTGAAACAAGAAACATGTCAAAGCGAGTTGAAAGATGTAGGCATTTTATGCCATGTCACAATGACAGGCCGGTGAATATTTGGGCCATTAGGGGCTTATTAGTGAATAAATGACCAGATGGTTCAGTGATGCACGGAGTCGGACAGAGCTGGATGCTCCTAATCAGCGCTGTCTGTACTTGATGTCAAATCACATGACACAGTAACCCATGGATACCAAGTAAGAGTTACCATTAGCAAGTCAATTTGATATCTGGGTGGTGTAAACAGACCACACTTCAGAACTGCCTCTGTTTGGAGGAAGAAAAAGAGTAGAGTCGTGAAAGGCACACACACACACACACACACACACACACACACTAAATCCTAATTATTGTTTGATAGTTACACAAAGCATTTCTATCATACCTCGTCCTTTCTATCACTGAGAAAAGACCCGATGCCTGGATGCACAGGAAGAGATTGTGAAAGATACAGAAATTGGCCTAAAAGGATGATCAGCCCCTTTAGCAAAAGCCACAGCAAAGACTGTCAAAGCAGGCCACCTGAAAGCAAGTTCAGGGCCACTGTCTCGCGGGCCTCCACGGTAGCAGGTGAAAGGCATAGCTTTGGCACTGACTATAAACCATAAACAAACGCGTGTTGTTTGCCTTTGCACACTCACGATTTCCCCTCCTTGTCTCTAGAGGTGGTGAAGTGTTAACAGCCGCCTCCGGTGTTTCCCAGAGGAATGGAGGAAACGGTGTTTTAAGAGGGCCTGTTCCTTTTCTTTTTCCTTTTTTTTTTTTCTTCATCATTTTCAGGGTTTGCAGATTGACGAGAGTTTCTTGCATTGTGAGCATCGTCAGATATTACCAAGGAGAACAAGTTCTCCTAAAACCCGAAGAAGAAACATGGCGGAGAGAACTCAGGTGTGGGGACACCGACCCAATGTGTGGTCAGAACTAACTCAGTGCCAGGCGTTTCCTCACAACAACACTGGTTAAAACCTTTTAGCCTGGAGGGAGTGATAACAAAACATTTCTTATGAGAAAGTGTCTCTTTAATTAATGAATAATACCTGCTGTTCATAGAAAATTTTTATAGTAGACTGTAAATTTTCGTTCTTTGCTTTTTAACCAACTATTACTAACATTTTGATAAATCAAGCGCTTACTTTTGAGCAAGATTCTGGAAACAGGATGAGCAAAGATGGCATTCTTCAGAAAATTTAGTTCTATTAAATAAGGCACTTTCATATTATGTAATATTTGATGGTTACCAAAAGACTGTATGTAACATTTTTTAGAACATGCTATCTGTGTGCTAATGTCTGAACTATACCACTAACAAAATAAAGCATTAATGCTCCCCACTTCATCCTTCTGTACCATCCCCATGCAGAAGTAACTACATCCTTGATTCTTAATTTCTCCTTCTTTTACTCATTAAAAAAATAATTTAACTTCCTGTGGCTATATTTATAAGCAAAATAAATTTTAATTTTCTCGTTGTATTCCTATATAAAAATGGTGTCAGGAACTAGAGAGACGGTTTGGTGGCTAAGAGCACTAGCTGCTCTTGCAGAGGACCCAGGTCCAATCCCCAGCACCCACCCACATGGCAGGCTCACAACCATCTGTAACTCCAGTCCCAAGGGATCTGACACACTCTACTGACCTCTGTGTGCACCAGGTCTGCACATGGTAACAGGGGCATTCGTGAAACAAAACGCTTGCACACATAAAACCATTCTTTAAATGGCGCCTCGGGGCTGAGAAGACGGATCTGTTCATAAAGCGCTCGCTTCACAAGTCTGCAGACCTAAGTTTGGATCCCCAGATCTCACACACTGCTAGCTGTGCGTGGCGGCCTGCCTGTAATCTCCGTGCTCTGGAGGCAGAGAACAGATTCCTGGAGTAAGCTGGACAGCAGAGGAGCCCTGCAGGCCAGCTCTGTGTCCTGCTGAGAGACTCGGCCTCGAAGAACAAAGTGAAGAGCCCTCAAGGAGGTTCCCAACATCAGCTGCGGGCCTCCGTGCAGACGCGTGCAACCACACACATGTGAACATCTATACAAAAGTACATGTGCCACGTATACATACACATGCTAAAAATAGAATGTCATGCTGTCTATATACTCTCCTAAAACATGCTTTTTTCTCTCCAGAGTGAATTTAAAATTTAGGTGCATTTTTGTGCGTGTCTGAAATTAACTCACTTGATTTTCTTATATGTATTTTTGTGGTATGATTATTCCATAATCACTGTATATATTTAGTTTGTTTCCAGTTTGGAGTTATTACAAATGATTCAGAGGAAAGCATCCTTACACACAGACATTGGTGTGCGTGTGCACAGGTTTCTCAAAGAGTCCAATTTGTGGGTCATTGGGTAGCTGTGTATTTTGCTTCACAAAAAACTGCCAAGCTGTGTGCCAGGCTGAACCAATGTGTACTCCACCAGAAGTATACGAGTAGTGTCTCCATTATTCTGCTTTTTTTTTAAATGAATATTTTTATCTTCAGACTTAGAAATGTCAGTCTAGTGGAAATCCACTTAGTCCTAACCACCACCTGAGAAGAAGTCATTATCATGCATACTTTATAATTGAAGCTCAAAAATCAAACCATCAGTGGAATAAGAATTTAATTCAATTCTGTAGCATTGGAACCCAGAGTTCTTGCCGCCTAACCACACTGTCTCCCCATAACATCCATTTGTGCCCCCATTGACCCAGAGTACATTTCCACAGGCAAATGAACAGAGAACAGAAGGATGTTCAAGCTAGAACTCAGTCACTTAAGAACTGTGCAAACTGGGCAGATTATAGGACCTCTCTGTGCTTTGGGTGCCTGTAAAGTGTCGATAACGATAGCCCCATTTTACAGAATGAAGGGAGAGACTCACAGAGAGAGGAGGGGATAAGAAAAAAAATAAACTGACATAAGGAGAAATTTGGTTTAATATGCAGTGTTTTTTTTTTTTTCTGAAATACTTGAAGCCTGGTTTGGGAATTTTGGAATTTGGAAATTTTTCTCATTTTTAAAAAGTTATTGAGAATGCTCCATGTGGACTGGATTTTCTATGACACCCACAGCAGGGTTTGAGCAGAAGCAGCAATCAAGCATGCTACCTACTATCTCGCCACAGGACGCACCAACCCAAGAAGGATAATTTCAAGGATCACAAATAACACGGGTGGCGTCAGATCAGGTTCACCCTGAGAGTTACAGGAATGCTAATGGGTTTTCAGAGATTTCCAGATCATAGGACTGTGGGTCAAAATTGTTGACCTATACTTTTTTCAAGGGTAGAAATTTGAATCCATGGCTCATTGGTCCCTAATTTCTTCCCTTCGCAATGTGGTGACGCTAACTGGCTCTCCTTGGCCTCCAGAAGAAACAGCACGACTTGATAGGACTGGTTTTAGTAGAGCAGGAATTATCTCCTTCCCTGGGGTGATGCAATGCAAAAACTACTATCACCCCCTCCACAAATAACACAAATCATTGTACTCGAAAAGATAAGAACAGAAATTATCATTTAATACATTTAAAAATAATTGTCATTCACTTGGATAAAATTGCTAATCATTAAAAAACATATTTTTTATTCACATTGAGGGTCTGGTCATCTATTTCTAAAAGGGGGTTCTTTTCAGATAGAGAATTGATTTTTAAAGCTGACTTTTGAAATTCATGAACAGCAAAGCTCATAGCATCTTATGACAATGGAGGTAGGAAAATTAGTTGTTTCCAAAGCCATGATTCTACAGATATATCTAACATGAGCAAAGTTAGTAGTGGGAAATCAGACAGGCACGGCATTCATACTCCAGAGATGCTTCAATTTAAATGTACCTGATGGCCAAGGACTTCACAAACACATCACACACCACCTACGTACACACACACACCACAGCACACACCACATATATACACACACACCACAGCACACACAAACACATGCACACACACACCACAGCACACACAAACACATGCACACACCACATATATACACACACCACAGCACACACAAACACATGCACACACCACATATATACACACGCCACAGCACACACAAACACATGCACACACCACATACATACACATATACCACAGCACACACAAACACATGCACACACCACACACACATACACACACCACAGCACACACAAACACATGCACACACCACATATATACACACACCACAGCACACACAAACACATGCACACACCACATATATACACACACCATAACACACACACACACATGCACACACACACACACACCACATACACAAGGCTTTGCACCTTCTGACAAAGTTCTCACTAGGAACGTCTATGGCGAGGCCAGCGCTTCTCTTTTCTCAACCTGCAGCTGTAACATTGGACTCAGCAGCCATTGCTTACTCTTGTGTCCTGTGGCTGACACAAAGGGTCTCAGTGTCCACAGAAAACCACAGCTTAGATGTTTGTAAGCCCAATGCTATGCTGTAGAAAAGCAGTTTGCTATCCTCTGCCTCAGTTTACCCATCTGTCAGATGAGAGTAATAGTCATCCTGTTGAGTTATTGAAAAGATTACATTTTATTTAGTGTTTTTGTCTGGGGGTTCTAGCCTTATAAGTCAGTATTACTCCAAATTCACGTTACCTCCTCAGCTCCTAGAAATCTATAGAATATTAATACTCATGCTGGAACTAGATATTATGAATTATGCTCAGAGTAGTACTCCTGGTACCTTGATTTATTGATTTCATGGCTTGTTGTTCAGGTTCAGAATAGGAGATTGATCCATATTATGGGTTCTTTCTTCTGAAAAAGTTGCACTGCACAGTGAGTATTGGCTTCCTATGACTTGCACGTAGGCTAGACCCCCAAAAGTTCATTTAGATTTGAATTGTTCACAATCTCAAATACAGTTTTCAGTAGAGGTAATGTTTGGAAAGGAGTTCGGTGTCAGGCAGACACACACAAAAGGTCGTGAAGTGAGCATCTGTGCCCTAAGGGTATACAGTGTGTGTGTGTGTGTGTGTGTGTGTGTGTGTGTGTGAAGGCCAGAGGTCAGTGTTGGATACCTCCTCCCATCAGTCTCCACCTTAATTTTTGAGGCCTGGTCTCTCACTGAATCTGAAGCTTACTAGTTCAGCTAGCAAGCCCCGGCTAACCTCGGTCTCCACTTCCCCGCCTCTGATGGCAACCACATACCATCGTAAGCAGTGCTGGGAATGTGAACTCAGGTCCTAATGGCTGCCTAGCAAGCCCTTTACCAACTGAGTCATCTCCCCAGACCCGTGACCAATTATTTCTACATAGTTTCTGGGAATCAAACCCCGGTCCTCATGTTTCTCCAGAACTTTATCAACAGGGTTTTATCTCCCCAGTCCAAGACACTGATTGAGGTCTCAGAGTCTTTATGTGCTCTTCATCTAAGAGGGGAACAGAACTGAAAGTCATGGGAGAGGCTGATAGACCCCAGAATCTGGTGCCAGCTTAGACAAAAGGCAGGGATACCATCTCTAACAAGATCGTTAGACATGTCTGAAACGTCTCGATATTTGCATTACTTTATGCTGGTATGCTCATACTAATTATAAGGGATACTCTTTAAAACCAATTGCTCTTGAGAGCCCACAAGGAATGGGAAAGAGCAGGGGATGGGATGGGGAGCATTTCACTCAGAGGCTAGGAGAGGACTTGGGATAAAGGCACAGGGAGGAAAATCGTCAAGTGTGAGTGGGAAATGGAGGAAGGTTAGCTGTGTGGATCCGTGTGGTCCACTTGTACCCTCAGAAAGTGTGAAACCTGTCCCCTCTGTTAGTCACATAAAGATGAAAACACCTCAGCATCTACTCACCTGAGAGTGATCGCCGGCCCTCAAACCCTGACTGCACACGTGAATCATCTGGAGGGATCGAAAAAATTTCCAGGGCAGAAGCTGCACCTCACACCAAGGTGACCAGAAAATTAAGCCATGCAGTTGACTCCAAAGAGTAGCCAATTGGAAATCTATCTTAAATGCCAGCCGTTTGTGGGATCCCTAAACTGGAAAGAAGATGTTGCAACCTCCACAGAGCCCTGGGGCATTCCAAATGCAAAGTCCTGTATCCTGTCTCCTGTTTATGATTAAATTTCTCCTTCCCCAAAGAGTCTAGGACAGCATTAGCAAATAGATTGGACAAAAGATCATTATTCGCATTATGATTTTATTAAGATGGGAAGTTTAAAAAAAATTCAACACAGTATTCGTTAAAATGGATGGCAACATATTTCAAACATTTTTATTTGCAAATTCAAAGGTCTTCCTAGAAATCACTCTCCCCTGCCCTGCGCCAGGCATCGTATAGAAAGCTGAAGTAAACTTCCACAACTATACATGTCACCCTTAGCAATCAGTGATGACAGCAAGACACACCACTTCCCAGGGACCAACCAGGGGGTGGGATGAGCTCTTGGCCAGCCTTGGCTCCTGATCAGCGAAAAGCTGCACACGTGAGGGCCGGATAACTTGTTTGAACTCATCTTGTTTTAGACTCACAAACGCTGATCCTATGAGAATAATATTTCTCTGAGGGCATGGCAACTGAATTATGTTTACTAATTAAAATACCCTGAAGGGTTTTTATCGGCTAGCCATCCTTTGGACATGGTTGCCGTACTCCAGAGTGCCTGTGGAAAAGCAGACTGGGTGCCTTTCTGTCTGTGCACACAGCTACTTGCTTGCTCCATCCCTAGGATAATTGCTGCTATTACCTGTAGTTTATTCAATTACTTGAAATTAGTCCTCTGTTGATCCGAGCTTTTAGGAGAGGGTTGGTAGACACTGCCCTGGGAGAAGCCTGGCTGCGTGATTAGAGTGTCCACGTCAAGTCTCTTGCTTCCCAGTTGCTTTAGGGGCTTAGGAACTGAGAGTCTCACTGTACTGTAAGTATGTCGTCTTTTTCTGCTCTGACAAGGTTAGTGTCTCTGATGTCTTCTGGCAAAATCCCCAAGCTTCCTGGAACTTGTGCCATTAACCATGCAGTGGGGTCTGACGGCAGAAAATGCAAAGCACATTAAGCAAACCAAAACAGCCGGGTCCTGGGAAACTCTGCATGGAAAACAAGTCACTCTAAACGATTCTGTTAGCAGTGCTGACATCCCAGGGCTCTCCTTTGCTCTTTGCTGCAGAGGACTTGAACCATGTGAAGTCTGAACTCTGGGTCTCCCTCCGCCCCCTGCTTTTACCAAGGGCGCCACTTACACTCCGGGAGCGGCCCTGATGCTGCTAGGAGGCACTGATTTCTGCAAGGATCTGTTCCTCCCTCCAAAAGCTGCGGATAGGAGGGGGAAAATATGCAGAAGACAGGTAACAAGTGAAGCAAGCAGCTGTCAGGGAAGTCATAGTTTTGCAGCCTCAAAGCTGCTTACAAGCCTTGGCTCATTTGGAGAACAATCTCCAGGGCTAAGCACATCCAAACAATGCTGCAAAGGAAATCAAGTCCAGCAGCACGGAGTGGAGTGTGTGTTGTGATTGGGAGCGCTGGATTTACACACGCGAGCACCCATGTCCCAGCTTTAAACCAGCTGTAAACAATTCAGATGTCGCTATTCCGCAGTTCTTAAAGGGATTTAACTGCTGATGGAACAAGGCCCTTGAAACAGCTATGCAAAGATACAATGTGCAAGTCGTGAAATAAACACTCCTTAAGCAGCGGGTGTGTTGGCCCTTGACTGATAGCTCTGAGCCTGCTTGGTTCCTTGTGAGAGGGAAATATTGGGGACCACTTTTATGAGATCCTTAGCCCTCATTCTTGGGGGGCAGTCCAGCCAGAAGCAGACAATACACAAAGAGAGATTCAGATGCTAGACTGGCTATTTCAGAGGCACCCCCTTGCCACCCTTTCCCTGTATGGCTTCATCCCTTGTACAATAGCTTTTGAAGCATGGACCACAGTAACTGACCCACTGTCTGGCCCCAAGCCCCAAGCTGTCCCAGAGACACCACCACCTTCCTCTCATTCCCATAGGTCACAGGATAATAATGTCTTTCTCCGTGAAGTTATTGCTGAGTTATTTCTGTTAGTCTCTTAATTCTTCCATTGCCCCTTGGAACCATCTCCTTGAAACAAATTTCTTATTTTGAGGTACCTAGGGTGGCTTCTATTTCAGTGGTCAATACAGTAATTTGCTATTGTCACTCAATTATGATATCCATAGTTAACAAACACAAAAGAATTCCCGTAATGGGAAATTCCCATAATGGAATTCCCGTAACAAACACAGAAGAATTCCCATAATGGAAAGAAACGTATTCCCTCATGTTCACATGTTGAAGTCCTAACCCCAGTACCTCATATTTGGATCTTTAAAATGATAGTTAAGCAAAAATTAGGTTATTAGGATGGACCCTAATTCTACCCTAAAGGAAAGGAAGCTGGGATACATACACACACACACACACACACACACACACACACACACACACACCCTGCAGGAAGACGAGATGATATCAGCTGGTTTCAGGATACCAGGTGGGGACTTAGGACAAACCAGCCATGCTGCCACCTTGACCTTGGATTTGGCACCTCTACCGTTAAAAGAAATAAGCTTCTGTTGTTTCAGTCACCAGGTCTGTGGCCCACTGATACAAGTCAACAATTGCAGTTGCTAAAGTCTAAAAATTGGGATGAAATACTTAATTATAATCTTCAGTATCTCCTTGGTAAAATGAGTCTACTTATGAAAATAAACTAAAGAGGTTTATTATCACACTGGCTGCTGTGCTTGCTGTTGTTAAGGTCTAGAATATTCCCCCACAGCCCATATTAAAGGCTTGGTCTTCAGATCCATGTTGTGGGGCAATGGCGGAACCTCTAAGAGGTAAAACTTCCTGGATAGAAGTTTGGGGGTACCCTTAAAGGGGATAGTGGGGCTCTTCTGGCTTCTCTCTCAGTTTGCCAGACTCTGAGCTAAAGATGTCTGATGGAGGAGTGTCTGTGTTACTTTCATTATTAATAAAGAAAACTGCCTAGGCCCTTTAAGAGAACAGAAAATTAGGTAGGCGGAGTAGACAGAACAGAATGCTGGGTAACAGGAGTGGGGAAACGCTTCAGTCAGTTGCCATAGTGAGTCACCATGATTCTCCTCTCTAAGATGAACGCAGGTTAAGATCTCTCCTGGTAAGCCACACCTCGTGGTGCTACACGGATTACTAAATATGGGTTAAAGGAAGATGTGAGAATTAACCAATAAGAGGCTACAGATAATGGGCCAGGCAGTGTTTAAAAGAATACAGTTTCCGTGTAATTATTTCGGGTGTAAAGCTAGCCGGCGGCCGGGTGGCGGGACGCAGCCCCGCTGCTCCCTTCTACAGATGTCTGTCTCAGAGTTGCCCCAGAAGGCGAATATCAAGTGACCTGAGACCAAGACTTTCCTCCTTGACTTAATCTCAGGCTGGTGAGATAGCTCATTAGGTAAAGGCTTGTTGTGCAAGCTGGAGGACCTGGGTTGATTTCCAGAATGCTCTAGGTGGAAGGAGAGATTCAACTCCCAAAAGTTGTCTTCTGACTGCAACATGAGTGCTGTGGGATATTCCTTACACTGTGTGAATGTATGTCTCTGTGATTAGTTCCATAAAGAACCTGACTGGCCAATAGCTGAAGAGAATAAGGTTATGCAGGACAGCCAGACTAGGAGAATGCTGGGAGGAAGGAGGGCAGAGTCTGGAGTTGCCAGCCAGATGCAGAGGGAGCAGGAGATGAATGTGCCATGCTAGTAAAGGTACCGCCATGTGACAGAGTGTAAATAAGGAATATTTGTTGTAAAATAAAACATTTCCTTCAGAATTCCCATTTTGAATTAGGTTCCCAAACATAGTGATATTCATCATTCTCTACGATGAATAAGATATATTCCAAAGGTGGCAATATTTGAAACAGGCTTTGAAATGAGTAATGTTGAATTCCCAAGCCTCTGAAAGAAACCACAGGGTCTGAGGAATAGTTGAAGGTCATAGTTCTGCTTAATACAGGGAAGACTACAGGTAAGTACGGAAGCTCCTCTCTCCAGGCCCCGAGGACTGTCTCTCAGAACCAAGGGGAAAGAATCAATGCTCAAAACGCATTTGTATAGGACAGAACCAGGGCTCCAGGGAGGAGGAACTTCCAGGTTACCTCTGTCTGGTGGAAGTGGAGATTTCCATTGTCTTTCTAGCCTTTCCCTCCCACGCATAGACGGAGTTATTAAAAATCGGTCCATATTATTACTCATCAGCTGTACTTTCAAAAGAGTCCTAACTTGTGCAAAAAACCTAAAGCCTGTCTTTCCTCCTAGTGCTACTAACACATGGAGAAACAAAATATGGAACGGACAGGATTTGCGTCTGCCTGTTAAGGTTTCCTTTTTCCACGGGGCAATCTGTACAAAGCTTTGCTTCTTCTTCTCAAGATGAGATTATGTTACTTGTTTTAGACTTGGGATAATCTACACTTGATACAAACATTAAACAACTTATTCTCAAGGAAAGTGAAAATTCCCAGGATCTAACTCCATACAAGGAGTTTGTTGTTCGTTCGTTGGCTTTTACGGGGCTGGTGAGATGGTTCAGTAGGTAGAGGTGCTTGCTGCCTTATCTAGCTTGATGACCTGAACTCAACCCTCAGGACCCACATGGAGGAAGAGAACCAACTCTGGAAAGCCGTCCTCTGACTTCGACGTGTGTGCCTGAGTGCCACACTCTCCCCAGATACACAAGCACAAACAATATGTTTTAAAAAATGAAATTTAAAGTATTCCGATGTTTTCTACAAACACCCTCTCATCCCTGCCTATGACCTTTCCCTTGGCCTTGCATCATAGGTATCTTTGCATGACAACACAATAAAAAGTAGACTCCATTCCAAATAAAACACAGATTTCACGCACTCTTTATACAGTTGCAGATAATTTCTTATTGATAGGCGTCTGCCTTCCGGCACTGTTAGTAAATGCAAGCATTTACGAAAAGACTTTCTGAATGAAAAGAAGCCTCCGTTCTGAAGACTGGCACCATAGGGAGCCCTGAAGAAACCTGTGAGCAAAGTTCAGGCCATATTTTGTCTTCTCGGTCTATCCATTTTATTCAATAGCAAGTTATTAAAATATTAACACTTTTTTAAAATAAAAAAACCCAGGTTATTGTGGAGAAACACTAAGTGTGTGTGCTCTGAGCTTTCTGACAGAACTGGAGACTTGAGAGCTGTTTCTCAGTTTGGGTCAGCTGACTCGCTTCCGCTGCTAGGTTTATTTCTGTGGAAATTTTTGAGAAGTACTTTCTTAGGAGCCTTTGGACTCTTGAATGCCTGGGAGGATTTCAGACAAACTGGGGACTAATTATAATGGCTGAACTCGGTTCTTAAAATAGAAGTCAGCCAAGAGCTCTCAAGATGGATTCCCAAAGTTAAATTAAGGACACAAGGAAAGGGTGGGGAGTACAGGGGGATGGATGAGCAGCTGGAGCCAGTGCAGAGGCAAAACTGCCCTGTAACAGCTCAGGTGACAGCGCTCGCCCAGGCTCACAGTCCGGGGAAAGGAGGGTATCGTTGCTATCAGTTCTCGCCCACGCTCATGGTCTAGAGAAAAGGAGGGTATCATTGCTATGGGCTGCTGTGGATTTCTAAAAGAGAATGTCTTCCTTTTGAGAGGCTAATGGACTTCCCAGCTAGTAAACTGGTTAATAGAAAGTCCAAGTTCAACCATAGCCTAATCCTTTGTCAGAAAAGCTTGAATGCAGTCATGGAAGAACACGCGAAAAGACAGGAAGCTAATTGTTAGTAATTCTAGCAGGTAGAAGGATGACTCAAGCCTTCTTTCTCTCACTCCACAACATTCTGGGCCTTTAGACCATCCGTGCAATGCTGTAGGGCTTCCCGGATCCTTAGCCGCCTTACCTTCTCCAGAAACCTAAAAGAGGGGCTTGTTTCCTTGTAGACGCCTTTGTTCTCCCCGTAAGCCTGCCAAGCAGGGTGAATCTTTTTTAAAAAGGAATGATTTTGCCTGTCAGAATACTTTACAGAAAACAGCCCTTGCCATCTGAAGGATTTGAAAAGCTCTAAAACCCTACAAAGGGCATGGAAAATAATCTGCTAGCTAAAAACAAAAGTACTGGTCAGCTGACCTCCAACTCCTTTGTCTCCAAAATATTCTTTGGTGCTTCACAGTACTTGGCCCCTTTGCCTTTTTGTTCATCTGTACCCGTTTAGAAATTATCACTGTCGGCCAGGTAAGTGGGTTCAGGAGAGATGAACACACCATCCATCATATTTTGTGGACCTATCCAGCCGAACAAAATAATATTCAGAATAATTATACTGTCTAGTATGTGCTTAGACGGTGTGTCATACATTATCATATGCTAATTGTGCATAATTAATGTTAACTATTCATGGACACGAGATCAATTAATGAGTTGTAAAGTGAAACCTGCATGCTAAGACAAGAAAAAGAACCTCCCGTTCAGACCAAACATAGCGGACCCTTTATTCTCAGGGGCATATTAAAAAGATTATAAATGAATTGACCATTTTGATATCGGAACGTATACAGTAAATAACATGTGTAAAAATGCCGTCGTCCTAGATCTCCGGGGGGAAGCAGCAGTAACTCTTCCTCATGTGAGAAGCGTGGCAAGAATGCCATTGAAAAAGGCTCAATCAATACATTATCTTCAGGACAAACGAGGGAGCTGTAGATGGGAGCTGAGGGTGGATATTATAGATGAGGGATTCTGTTGTCATAACCGACTGGAAGCCCGGCAGGATGTGCCTCCAATTCATAAAATAAATGGTCGCCTTATTATTCAGGCTTAGCTCAAACTTTGGTGAGCTTGGCAAAATTCATCACCGTGAAAATGCGGACTCCAAGAAAAAAAGGCTTGTTTTTGTTTAATGGGAAGCTCTCTCCAGAACTGAAGAGAAATCAAGAGTTAAGTCCCCCCTCCCTCCAGCTTCCATTAACCCACAGACTAGGGAAGACAGTATACATTACCATCCCCGTATCTCTTTTCCCCTCGGAGGTAATGGAGCGAAGCCAGAATAAGTATCTTGCTTAATGTGAATGCAGAGCTCAGTGTAAGGACCGCTAAGAGATCCCTAAACTCCAGCTCTCTGCTCGTCCAAAATGCCTTGCAGCTTGCTTTCCCAGGCACCCAGTTTTAAACAAACTATGCCCTCCTTCACTCTTTATCTGTATTCTCAGCCATATGTTTCTGGCTTCCCATTTTTAAGAAGAGCCTTGTAGGTTTCTGTTCCTGACTGCAGCTGCCATCAGTACTTGCGGCCTGGTATTTCTGATGCCTGTTCCAGAATAAAACCACTATTCCTTACAAGCTTCAGAACCAGGTGTGGTCGTATGGAAGGGCTGGGTCTTAAGACTAGCCTGCAATTGGCCGTACACCAAAACAGCAAGAGGAAATCTCCCTCCAAGGAAGCCTAAGTGACAGCATGGAATGACCTTTCTGGGACCTCCCATAAACCTCAAGGTGGGTGGTGATAAACTTCGTTAGGGAGGGGAATAGGTCACCGAATTTGGGGAGTTCTTGTCATGGCAACATAATGTGATTTAATCTGAACAACATGTACAAAATAAAACTGTAGCTTCAGCCATTTGACGCTGAAGACATCCCACCAGTTAGTTGACCTGAACTTTTGCACATTCCCTGAGAATTTACTTGTTGATGACTGTGATAAGCCAGTAACCATCACAGTTCCTAGCTTATAAAGGTAAGAAATGCCCTAAATAGGGAGATATATAGGCATTGGTATTATTACAATGTGGCATGAAAATTATAATAGTTAAGTTAAAATAAAGGATTTATTAAGAATGAGAAAGACTGTCGGGCAGTGGTGGTGCACACCTTTAATCCCAGCACTCAGGAGGCAGAGGCAGGCAGATCTTTGTGAGTTTGAGGCCAACCTGGTCTACAAGAGCTAGTTTCAGGACAGCTGGGGCTGTGACACAGGGAAACCTGTCTCAAAAAAAAAAAAAAAACAAAACAAAACAAAAAATAGACTATGACCATATTTTTTTTCCTGGGATTATATCAGGAATAGGAGAGAACACTGTGTGAAGAATGGCCAGCATATGAACAGACACAAGAATGGTAGAAAACAGTTCGTTCATCAACAGTGGATTGTGCAGTTTGTGAAGCCCTGTGTGTCCCCTCCCTCCACACCTCTGTCCCTGTATTTCCTTTCACCTGCATCTCTTCAAACTATAAAAGGGTTAATAAAGAGAGGTACTGGTGAGGTAACCCATACCCAGAAAAATGAGCATGGTATGTACTCACTCATAAGTGGATATTAGCTGTAAAGCAAAGGATAATGAGCTAACAACCCAGAGAAGCTGAGTAAAAGAGAACTCTAAGAGAAACATACATAGATCCCCCTGAGAAGGGGAAATAGACAAGAGCTCTTGAGAAAATTGAGACCATTGGGGTGGGGGGAGAAGGGAAGGCAGAAGGGGAGGAGGAGGGGAGAAAGGGAAGGGGAAGGAGAACTTAAGGGAATAAGATAGTCGAGATGGGGAAGGACAGAGACAGAGAGCAAGGAAAGAGATATCTTGATTGAGGGAGCCATTATGGTGCTACCAAGAAACCTGGAACTAGAGAAATTCCCAGGAATCCACAGGATGACCCGAGCTAAGACCCTAAGCAATAGTGGAGAGGGTGCCCTAACTGGCCTTGCCCTGTAGTCAGATTGATGAATATCTTAAATGTCCTCATAGAACCTTCATTCAGCAACTGATGGAGACAGAGGCAGAGACCCACAGCAGAACACTGGGCTGAGTTCCCAAAGTCCAGTTGAAGAGTGGGAGGAGTGAGAATATGAGCAAAGAGGTCAAGACCATGATGAGGACACCCACTGAGACAGCTTGCCTCAGTTGGGAGCCCAGCAACTCTTGCCTGACAGTGAGGGAACCAGCAGAGGACCAAACTAGACCCTCTGAATGTGGGTGACAGTTGCATGGCTGGGGCAGACTATGGGACTACTGAAAGTGAGACCAGAATTTATCCCTACTGCTTGAACTGGCTTTTTGGAACCCATTCTCTTTGAAGAGATACCTTGCTCAGCCTAGATATAGCGGGAAGGGCCTTGGTCCTGCCTCAAAGCAATGTGCTAGACTTTGTTGACTCCCCATGGGAAGCCTTACCCTCTAGGAGGAGTGAATGGGGAATAGGATGGGGGGGGAGGTGGAGTGGAAGGAGGGGAGGGAGTGGGAACTGGTATTGGTATCTAAAATGAGAAAAGATAGTTTTAAAAAATAATTAATATTTTTTAAAAAAGGCACTGGTGCCAGGTGCCGGAGTGTTCAGGACTTTATTACCACTCTTTAGCCAGATCATACTTCCTAAGGAAAGCTATACATAAAGACTTTTCTGTTCCAATCATAATTATCATGTGACTACAATTTAAAATTCCATTCCATTTCCTATGCAAAACTACCCAAAATAAACATTGAAATAAACCTCAATTTTGTAACCCTTCTTTGAAGTTCCTCACCTCCAATCCATATATATAAATATGCTGTTATCCCTTAATAAGGGACTTTAATATCATCATCATTGTTGGGACCATTTGGAGTCCTGGCCTTCAGCTGCTCTTCCCTGCTAGAGATCTTTACTTTCCTTCTGATTTGAGTTATGGAAAACTGTGTCAAAGTTGTTTACCAGCTCTGCTTCACGAGCACGTGTTGCCTTGGCCTTGAGGATCAGAGGAAAGGTTTTCACCTGTTGGCCCACCTGACTGTTGGGTATATGAGCCTCCACGGTGCTATTGAAGAAAGGGCTTCTTACCAGGGACTAGAGGTCCGTGTCCCTGTCTCTCTGTCTGTGTGTCTTTGCATGTTTCAACCTCCAGCCCTTTGCCCAAAGCTCGCGAACTGTATGGTAGCGCATAGAGCGCAGACAGGCGGTGTGCGCTGCACATCATCATCATCATCATCATCATCATCATTATATGTGTTTTGCCTTTCTGAACATCTGGGCACTACATGAGTGCAATGCCCTCTGAGGCCAGAGGAGGGCGTTGGAATACTCCAGAACTGGAGTTAACAGACAACTGTAAGCCTCTAGGTGGGTGCTGGCAATAGGACCCTGGTTCTCTGGAAGATCAGCCAGTGCTCCTAACCTCCAAGCCATTGCTCAGGCCCTCCTCAGTAATGAACTGAAAGTTGGGGTTTCTCTGGCCAGAGGGAAGATTTGGAAGAGTGTCCTCCTCAGCTACTGAAGAGTAGATGCCCTTCCATCTACAAAGTCCTCCTTAACACAGGTGCTTCTTCCTCTCCGGTCCTTCGGAACAGGTTCTTCTTCCTCTCTGGTCCTTGGGAATGTTGTCTGTGACTCTGCCTTTCATGGCACCTTGCCTTTTATTACAGATGAGCTGCTGCCAGGCTGGGCTGAGTAGTTCTGAATGCCTTGCTTCTGTCCACGTTCTCCAGGACTCCTTATATCAGATCTGGACAGAATCAGTGAGCAGCACAGGCTGAACTGAACTGAAGCTATAGATAAGACACCCCATAGTTACAAAGCTAGGGGAAAATGGGAGGAGACTGGTAAAACAAAGTTTCATGGAATACACCCAACCTCTGTGCAAAAAGGGACAAATCCTGCATAACTAAATCATGGAAAACCCAATAAGAGAATCCTCAGCAACATGCAATGGTGTCCGCTATGGTATGACTTTATAGTCCGAATCTTTGTCTGAACCTTTGGCTAAGCATGTTTGAGAATCTGGATTTATTTAGTGTGGGTAAAGGCCATGCAATGAATGAACTTTAACTCCCTAGACAGGATGTCTGTCCACAGTCAATCCATGGGCGTTTCTACAAGGAATCCTGAATCCTCGTACACAATACAAACCATGGGGACACAAGTAGCCTGAGGTGGATCCAGGTTAGATTTTGTTGCTAAGAAAATTCCCAAACACTGAAAGAATTTAAAGTTCTTAAAGAGCTTAAGAACTGGGGGTGTGCCTACAAGCGCCAGTAACCGCCCATCTATTACACAAAGAACTCCTGATCGCTGGGGAAAGTGAGCTTTCTCCAGCCCTTCTTTGCCAAATTCAAACCTTGTCTTTCTTTGTTGGAACTCCAAACTGTAGCAATCCTCCCTCAGAAGACTGGGGTTCCTGGTGTGTGCTCCACACCCAACTCAAATTTCAAATGTTCACTCCCAAAACGCTTCACAAATCTGAGCATCATACACATCTAAAGATGGGTCCTTATTAGATACAAAAAAAGAATACGGTTTGGGGATTTAGGAGGGTTTTTTTGAGATTTACTCTAAATACTCGTTAAACAAAAGGGCTAACAATGTAGATCCATGGTAGACTATTTGTCTATAGTAAACAAGAACCATGGGAGAAAAAGGCAGGACCTCTTTAACAAAACACTGATGGGGAATGTACCCAAATAAGGACGGAGAGTATGTGATGCTTTCTTGAGGCAAACACAGGTTAAACCCTTAAGAAGACTGGCTGAAAGGTCTTACAAAAGCTGATTTTTTAAAAAACTAGTCTAAAATATCTTCTGGGGAACCTGGAACATTCTGAGACCTCAAAGGGCTTCAGAGGAGTGCCCTATGATAGCACGACTGGCTGGTGGCTCGCAGACGCACATACGTGTGTTGCTGATGTTTGTCCTAGATACGCATCTAGTAGACGAAGACTGAGTGTGAGGAATGAGGTTGTTCCCCACCACCAGGTATCAATGACACGCCATCCCGGCAATATGTAATTTTTGCCATAGCCTTCGGAACCACTACGCACTGAACAGCTTCCTGTCCATAGGAAGGGAGAGAAGATTTTTTGAAAACCGTCTCATGCACATTTTGATTTCTCTGAGGTCTAATTCTTCTAGGTCTGACGTTTGGGGAACTAGGCTAATTAGTGGGGCTTTTTATGAGAATCCTAATCTGTGAAATGTAGTTTTTCAGCGCTCCCAAGGGGAAGGATATGGGTGGCCAGGGTTTTGAAACAAATGTAACAATCACAGGCAGTTCTTTGTATGGGACTCAGGATAGGGCTAAATTAGTGCCGGGTGAAGATGTGGAAGGCCTTTCAAGCAGCATTTCTAAATGTATAATTTATGGGGGGTATCATAGCCCCCTCCATCCACAGAGGGCATGTTCTATTACCTTGTGTTGGTGACTGAAACCAGATCCCATTGAAGCCTACATTTAATGCCTTTTCCATTTAAACTGAGCTCGTGTGCACTACGGCCATCTCTTAGTGTGAAACACAGCAGCAGAGCCGGCACAAAATGTCCTTTCCTTCCTCACAGTTTTACAAGTAGAAGACTTATTTTTTTACTGCAGACCTAGCAAGCTTAGCACAGGATTTTGTGTTTCCTAATACAGTCAAGAGCTTTCTCATTTTTACGTAAAAGAAACACTCATGTCTTCTCCTTGGCGTATTTCAATTGCCAGCGTAACTACCCTTGTACTTTGAGGACATTAGCAAGGAAAATGGGATACTTAAAACAAGTACCATACAGCTGGGGTCATCTGATAACACAGATGCTAATGATTAATGGGCAGGTAGCAGATACAATATGGATACCAGGGGTTGGTTCAGATTCTGGACAGAGAGGGGCAGGATGGTGTGCACATATATCACACCACACAGAATGGCACACAACTCAAAAGTTATCACTTGTTTGTTTCTAGAAATTGCCATTTAATGTTTTTTGACCATGATTGACCATAGGCAGCAAATGTTCTGTCTTAGAAGTTCTATGCTTGTTGAGGAATGAAGAAGCCAGATCTTAGTAAAAGCTCAACAAACATTTGTTAGCTTATCTAAATCTCAACTGACTTTTTTCTTGAAGGTCTATTTAATTTTTAAATTGTGCTTCTGTGTGGTAGGGTGGAGGTGAGGGCAAGAGCTTGTGGAGGCCAGAGGAGGATGCTGGAGTGAACTGAGGGTTGGGAGCCACTTGACTTGGGTGCTAAGAACTAAACTTAGGTCCTCCGCAAGGGCAGGATCCACTCTCTCAGCCCCTCCACTAACTTTTGAAATAGAAAATTTGATGAAGTCTTCTTGGCACGAGAAGAGATTTGATTTAGACTTCAAAATAAATAATTAAAAATGAAATAAATCTTTAAAATATATAGACATATACACATGAATATATTAAAAATACACATTTTGAAGGAGGGCACAATGGCTTTCCCAGAGGACCCAAGTCTGATTACCAACACCCACAAAGGGCAAGCTCCTAACCATCTCCAGCTCCAAAGGATCAAACACCTCCGGCCTCTGCAGGCATCCACAATCACTTGTGCATACACTCTCAACACACATAATTAAAAATAAATGGGTCTTCTGAAAAGAAAAGAAAAGAAGATGTGGCTGGTTTGGTGGCAGCAGACACCGAGGGAGCAGGGGGCTCCCTGGAAACCTCCTAGTCAACTGGCTAATTTGCGAACTCTCGGGAATTCAGTCTGGTGGATTATACAAGTGAGAGCACAAATCCCCACCCCCACCCCATGCCTACCAAGTGGAGGAAGGTCTGCAGACTGCCTTGCGGTATGCCAGCGTTCTGGGCTGAGCAGGGAACTCAAAGGTTGCCGTGCTTCTGCATAATCCTATGCCAGAAGTAAGTAAGTCACAAATTGTAAACCGTGGGCCGTTCTGAGGGGTAAAATCTCACATCACGCAGCTCCATCCTGCCCAGGACATGGATCATTTCCTTGCCTACCATATCCACGCTGTATATGCTACCTACCCGTTAGCCTCTTCGTAACCATCTAGGCTATTAGATCGCCTATCATCGCATTAGCACAGTAATGTTTTTCTTTAATGTTTATTTGGCTTAATAATCACCCCCAGAGTACAAGAGACCGTATGACTATTCCTGTCCTCAGAGGGGAAGAGCCCAAGGCTACTCTGCAGGGAAATTCTGAGATTAGATTTTCAACTGAGAATCGAAACCAATGTAGCTTCTTTCCTTTCCTAACTTTGAGGATGGGGGACTTGGTGGCCAAGTTCAAATTAGATGAAATGGGGGTGAAAAGAGAATAAAGCAATGGGCTCCAGCCCTGACACGTGAGTGGGTGTGGCCTCGAACCCAGGACTTGCTCTGAAGATTGTTCTTGAGTTCATAGTCCCTTAGCTGAAAAAGTGAAGTCGTCCTTCTCCCTCAGGTATCTCCAGTGTCAACAGCAGCAGCCTAGCTCAGCGCCAGGACACCCGGAGCTCAGGGTGGTAAGAGTCTGCCCACAGTTACAGTCGGCTGCATCATAATTGAATACCAAGGGGCTCAGACGTCAGAAGAGCATTTAACAGGGTGTCTCTGCTTCTGCAGTTGGGAGCTGCTGCGACTCGGTAATCTTAGGAGATGTTTACAGGAGTCCCAAAGAAGGGTGAGGAAGAAAGCAAACAGAAATTTCCTGGGACCGACTGTAGGGTCTGGGCCTCGAGGTGGAAGGAGCCCGTCTGAGGGGACAATTGTGTTGCTAAGGCCGCAGGGCCTGCAGTTGGGAAGGCTGTGCTGTTGGTTATTGGAGCCTTTAGCAAGTCTTGTTCAGAGGACTCTGCTGCGCTTGCGCAAAACTCCCTCCCCCTCACCGGAGGCTCGAGCCTCCCTTTGAAAACGCCTCTGCTTGGGGCTGTCTTCCGTCTTTGGCTCTCCTCTCTGTGGGTGTGAAGACAACCCCTTGCCAGCCTTTCCCTAACCCTTTTGCTGTCACATGATATAGGTTTATAATTGCGTGGTTGGGGGACCCTTGGCTTCTCCACAAAGACATACCCTGTACCCCTGTTCCTTAGAGCCCACGGATCTCATCTTGCTTCATGCTGTTTTTATTCATTCCTGCTGTTTTCATGGTTCTTTCTTTCCCTAACTTTGCCTACAGCGTTTGTCTTTCTTTCTCTTAACGTTTAACACGCCACAGTTTTAAAATCTGAAAAAAAATTAAAGTGAGGTCTCTGAACTCTTTCCTCCATGACCATTATTCCAGAGAAAATGAAATTTTTGCCTGCCTCAGCCATCAACTGGAATTATCCCGAATCTTTTATCGTCCAAGTTGGTCCATTTCTTCATGCGTAGACTGATGTTCAGAGGAGACCATGAGGGTCTGGACACTACTCTGGGGACCTGTATCTTTGGACTCATCACCTCTTTCAGCTTCACTGTCTCTCTGTAAGATGAAGGAAATGCTTCTCCTCAGACTTCTGAGGGTTGAAGGAAGTGGCCCGTTTACAAACACAACACAGGTCGTGGTCTCCTACAAACACTGGCTGCAGCTGTTATCGTTAGAACGTCCGGTCACAGAGCGCACCCAGCTATTTTTGTCTTCCTAGTGCATTTGTTCTGTTATTTGTCAAGCAACGGGCACCTAACTATTAAAAACAGACTACAGAAGCCATGAAGTTCACAAAAGACAAGGCCCCCACTTGTAGCAAGCTTTCTTGTCGGACTATCTTCGGACTGTCAGCCAGCAAATAATAACCTGAAGATTTATTATTCATTATGATAGCCTTAGCTACTAGCTCTCATAACTTAATTAGCCCATTTTTTTTTTAATCTACTTTCTGCCTTGTGGCTCAGTTACCTCTCCTTAGTATAGCTCCTCTGGCTTGCTCGAGCCTGCCTGTGAAGTCTCAGGCCAAGATTCCTTCTCCCAGTTTCTCTCTCTCTGCCTGGAAGTCCCGCCTCTTCTCTCCTACCTAGCTATTGGTCATTTAGCTATTTATTAAGCCAATCAGTAGGCACCTTAGGCAGAGACACATCTTTACACTGTAAACAAATATTCTGCAACATTTCCCCCTTTTATCTAAATATAAAGGAAAGGGTTTAATGCTAACATGGTAAAACCATACATAATAAGAACAATTATCAAGTAATAATTACATTTTCAATGCCCAGGATATTTACATTTGTCAATATCAAAAAAAATACTCTGTTGTTTATCTTAGTAGGTTTAAGTTTTATACCTAAACTGCTTTCTATCATAACTTGTATTACAATCCTGAAAATATCTTTTGAGAGCTAAAAAAATTTCTTGATAAACAGCCTAAGCTTTTATGTCTCTCAACATTATGCACTTTACATCTCTTTTGTGAGTTTCTTTTTTGAATTTGTTAACAAGGAAAACTGTAACTATCACTGTCTGGTCTTCAATCCCATCGAAGACCCAAGAAGGATATAATATTACCTGGGCAAACAGGAAGTGAACAGCAAACAACTTGCAAAACTATAAAAACGAAAGAGACAGTTGGATGTCTGGACAGTCATGAAGCTTCCTCTGCAATGTTGGGGCAACCATCTTCAGCCTACAGTCCTAGAATATCTGACAGACTTTTCTGTGAAGCAGTTTTTTTTTTTTTTTAAAAAAAAAAAAAAAAAAAAAAGAACTGTCCTATCTTGTCTCAGCAAAGCATGGCATTTACCTTCTTTTCTGTCCTGCTTGCCCAATCTGGACAGCACACTGTCAGCAGTCAAGGCAAGGGCAGTTTCTTGCCCAGTGACTAACTTTGTCACAATAAAAGCAAACTCCATATGGAGAGCCTTCAATTCCCATCATTCTTTTTTGAAGTAAATTGGTGCTGCCAGGAGCAGAAGTGTCTCACTGCCGTGAAAACCTTATGTTACTAAAACATTTTAGATGCCATATTCTGTGGGTTTCTGAAGTGTTTGAGGATCATCTATCTATCGGAAACATATCTCTGCTTAAAAAATACCTAACGTGTTAGGTTGTTATAGATGACTAATCATTAACCTGTATTTCTTAATTATACATTACAGATTTTAAAAAGCTACACAGGTATAACACCTTAAACAAAAATAATCTTGAATTTGTGTTAATATACAAAAACATCATAAAGAAGAGTAGACACTTATATAGAGTTATGTTCTAACAAAAAATAACCTTAAATTTCTATCAATATACAAAATCTATACTAATGTAAAATATTTGAGATTAATAGTTGCTTTTTATCTTAAAGTAGAATCAAAAATCTACCCTTCATTCTATCCTTTCCACTCTCCCTTTCTCTTTTCAGAAAGAGATCCTTGAATCAACACTCCTGGCTTAGTTTTTTCCCTTACCATGACCAGTAACAATTTGCAACCAACTCCCCAAAAAGATGACAAATGTCCATAACCCATCAAATAACCAAAAACTATGCACTCTATCTTTTGGGAATGGGGCATTTTGTTCTCTAGACTGCTTCCTGTTGTCTGGTTATGACTGTATCTTCAGTGGACCCTGAGAAATTTGGGATAATGGTCAAGTCCTGGGAAAGCTAGTTATATTATTTTTTGTTTAGTCTCTGTGTGGTGAGAAGTTTAGAGCTTATCTGAAGTATTGACTGGAGTGGTCTTTGAGGCTGGACCATCTCAGCTAGCAAAACTTGTTCTTGATGAAGACTTTTGAGAAAACTGCAAAAGAGATATTCTTTTTTTTTCTCTCATGGTTTATTTTTTTTATATTTAAAAATTTCCATCTCCTTCCCTCCTCCGCCCCCCCCCCCCCGCTCCTCCTCCCCCTTCCCCCCCCTCCTTCTCTCCCTTCCCTCCCCTCCCTCCACCCATACCTCCCCTCCCTCCCTCTCAAGGCCAAGGAGCCATCAGGGTTCCCCACTCTATGCTAAGTCCAAGGTCCTCCCAACTCCCCCCAGGTCCAGGAAGGTGATCAACCAAGCTGGGAAGGCTGAGAGCCCGGATCAATTGGGTTACTTGTTTGTTCTTTATTCTTCTTTGGTACATTTGTCCTGAAAACATACAAACTTTTAAAGATAACATACGTATTTGTATTAATACAAGTATAGAATGTATGGTATGCACAAGTCAGCTAAAGGTGATTTTTTTTTTTTTGTTCCATGTTTGAACAGATAAAAGACATCTGTCAACTCTATAAGTCCATTTGGACTACATAACCAAACATCTATCAATGTTATAAAAAGGACAGCATGTAATAATAAGTCATGAGGACTCTGTAGTCAACAGGTTTCATTGTGTCTCATCCAGTCTCACTCAGGGTTGTTCCCAAGACGAAGGACCAGCATATAGGTCACCTGTCTTGTAGTTTTTCTTGTTCCTTTTCTTATGTCTGTAACCAAGATTAGATAATTTGGCAGACCTCCCACATGTTGGTTATTTATTCCACACACTAGTATACACTGGGAACACAGAGGCTATTTTGCAGGAGGTTGATGGAAGAATAAAGATAAAGAAGAGTTCCATTGAAAGAGAAGCCCGTGAGTTGATGTAAGAAGCATAGTAGTGGGGCTGGAGAGATGGCTCAGTGGTTAAGAACACTGGCTGCTCTTCCAGAGAACCTGGGTTCAATTCCCAGTGCCATAGGGTGGCTCATAATTGTCTGTAACTCCAGTTCCAAGGGATCCAACACCCTCATACAGAGTATATATGGGTAAAACACCCGTGCACATTAAATAAAAATAAATAAATCATTCTTTTAAAAGCAGCATATGAGTTGAAGTTAGAGGCCTGTGAGCCGATGAAGAGCCTGCCAGCTGGTGTAAGGAGCATGAGCAAAGCTGTGGAAATTGATAAAGAACCTCGAACAAAGAATCCAATGGGAACTGGAGCCTTGTGGTCCTCTTGAAAGGCTGGAGGCAGAACCCCGGTAACACATCATGCTGGAACGTAATCTGACCATAGAGTATCTTAAATCCAAGCACGAAGACTTTGAATCTTTTACTAAAACAGATGCAGTATGATCTACAGCTTAGGAGCCTCGCAAAAAGTCTGCATACAATAAAATACCAGCACCTATAAAAGCAGCCAGAGGCAGGCACTGAGGGCAATCTACAACAAAAAAGGGGGGAATGTGTGAAATGTTTTATTTTTCTTTCAGGGGTGTGTTTCCAGAAGCGTGGGTTCGAGGTTAAAACTGGCCCATTACAATCAGATAACATCAAGACCAATCCTGTCGCTAGCAAATAAAGAAGGTTTCCCCTTCTTGTCTTCTATTAAATTCCCCTTCCTCCTTGTGAAACTGTTAATATGTTCAAGTGGCGGCCTTAGCCCACCTCCAAACCTTTAAAATGCAGCTAATTACAAGATAGTCCAATTTAAACTTTACAACATTCTTGATACCAGAATGTATGGCGGCCTGCTTTGGTTAATCAGCAAAGGGAGCCTGGCCTGCAGGCCAGGGCGCCCCAGGAAGAGGACCAGATGGGGCTAATCCCAGTTCTGCCTCCCACTGATGGGAGAAGCGACCACTGAGGTCTTTGGCAATCTGCAGAAGAAAGACCCGGCCCTGAAGGGGCAGCCTCCTATTCAGCTCCCACCACAAAACTTGCAGGAAACTAAAGATAATCTGTGATGATTGGCAGGTGGGTAGTGTGGGCTGAGAGCATGCTCCAGCTTTATGTTAATAGACTTGCTCATCTCGTTGAAGCCGTTCAGTTCCTCCTCTGGAGCAAGAGGCTACTCCCATAGACAAGCAGGCCCAGACCCCTGCGGTGGGAAATGGCTCCACTTTAAGCAACAACAATGACCTATTCATCTCGGTGCTCGCTGTACACACAGCGTTCTGATGTCACAAAGGACTGTGTGTCCTGTGCACATCCTGTTCCATGTTGCATCTCTCAGTTGTGTCCCATCCAGGATCTCCCCTTACCTAGTTCTTGTTTGGGGTAGCACATGCATCCCCAAATGATAGGAGAATATAGAAGAGACGCTTTGACTGAAATAAAAGGGTTATAATTATATATATATAATATATATAATTATATATAATTATATATATATAAATTATATATAAATATATTATGTTATATATTATATTTTATATATATTATATATATTATAATATATAATGTATTATGTTATCTATTGTACTATATTATAATATATAATGTATTATGTTATCTATTGTACTATATTATAATATATAAGGTATTATGTTATCTATTGTACTATATTATAATATATGATGTATTATGTTATCTATTGTACTATATTATAATATATAATGTATTATGTTATCTATTGTACTATATTATAATATATAAGGTATTATGTTATCTATTGTACTATATTATAATATATGATGTATTATGTTATCTATTGTACTATATTATAATATATGATGTATTATGTTATCTATTGTACTATATTATAATATATAATGTATTATGTTATCTATTGTACAATATTATAATATATAATGTATTATGTTATCTATTGTACTATATTATAATATATAATGTATTGTTATCTATTATACTATATTATAATATATGATGTATTATGTTATCTATTGTACTATATTATAATATATGATATATTATGTTATCTATTGTACTATATTATTATTATAGTTAGAAATGCTATGTCTTTTCACTTGAATGATATCTTTATAAATATGTGAGTCACGGGGTCCTATCTAAAGAATCTTTTCATTTTGGTTTGGTTTTTTGAGAAGGGTTTCTCTATGTAGCCCTGGCTGTCAAGAAAATCTCTCTGTAGACCAGGTTGATCTTGAACTCAGAGATCGGCCTGTCTCTGCCTTGCAATGCTGGGATTAATAGCATGTGCCACCACCACCCGGCTAAAAATCTTATCTAAGTGAAACTGCTACTTCATTTCCTGTTCCTTTCTGTGTTTTTGAGAAACGTCCTAATTCCGGGGAGAAGGGAATATTTTAATTGCCTAGAGATTAATTTAGCCCCTGAGGATTTCAGGACACAAGGTCCTTCATAATAGATGGTCGTATAAGAAAACCTCTGAGTAGAGAAAGAGAAGGGAATCAGTAGACATGTCTGGGTCAGACAGTACTGCGTGAAGTCATGTAATGAGAAACTGCAAAGGATTTATTAATGTAATTTTTTTGTTGCTTCTCTGAGTTCATGATTGCCTGTCTAATCAGCAATATCCTCCTAGCTATGGGGACAACTAGCCTGGAACAGAGACACGGAAGAAAAAAGGAAACAGAATGTTCAATACCTGGCATTGAATAGGACTTTGTAACAAGATAGCAGTTACAAAGTAACTGGTGTGGGTCAGGCTATTACCCTGAAAGAGTTTTCCACTTCTCTTTCTTTCTACCTTTGACATAAGTAGAACCAAAGCTGGGGAATGCAGGTTACTGAATTCGTCCTTGTTCAAGGAAAATGTACTTTCTGCTGTGGCAGCCAGGCATGAGTTGAGACTTCAAAGGAAGGAGAACGTCATGTAAGAACAAAGGAGAAACCGCCTCTTCCATGTAGACTTGAATAAGGAGACAGGCAGAAGCAGAAAATATGGAAGTGGGGTTGGTAAGAAAGGTAGGAGCTTCCAAACTCCAAGACCCCGATAAAAGACCTTACAGCCTCCTGGCACCAGCCTAAGGTGCCATACCAAGGAAGACATGGCAGTTTAGCATGGCTGGTTAGCAAGAAGAGGCCTGAGTTTAGTTCCCAGGGCCCTCCTGACCTTGTGGGACCACAGAAGGTCCATAGATGTCAGCCTGTGCTTCATGCAGGGACACAGCAGCTTTCTGGAGAGTCTCAGAAAGTCCTCTCAGCAGGAGCTTCAACCGCTGCAGCCAGGGCCTCGGGTATAGAAGGAGGGCCTAGTTAAATATGAGTACCATGTAAATAAAAACACCCTATTGCATGTAATGTTTGAACATACGTACAGCATAATAATTAGCAATTGTTTCTCCAAAATTTAGATTTAAGTAAGTTTCCCATACTTTGATTGCCAATATAACCACCCCTGGGCCTGAGAGCTGCCATCAGACTCCGGGCGCCCTGGAGGAGAGCTGCGACAGAGACAGGATCAGCGGGCAGGCTACCCTAGGCTTTCATCAGGTTGGATACACAACCAGACTGTAAGTCTCATAACTACAGACCTCAGCTGCCAATGCTGGCAAGACACCTATCGACCAGGCAAGAGTGAGCCGTGAGCACAGAAAGGCTGAGCCAGTAGGTGACTGAAGGTCACCTCTTTAGTTCTGAGTGCCTGTCTCTTTAACTGGCCTGAAGTCATCTGCACCCCATGTTTTTAGAAGTCACCCCAGGAGGAAAAGTAGGGAAATAGAAGCATGTATATGAGTTCCTTTAGTCCAACTGTGCTCTGTACCCAAAGGGCCTGAGCCTATGCAATTTATAAACAAAATTTGCTTTTCCTTTCTGGTACTTTGAACTCAAAATCCAAGATCAAGACACTAGTTGGTGCGGTGTCTCATGAGTCCCGGGTTTCTGCTCCAAAAACTGAGCCTTGTTGCTGGGCCTTCAGGAGGGGACCGACCAGTACTGTGTCCTGATGTGGTTAAAGGGACAGGACAGTAGAAGGACACACAGGAACCCTCCAGGCATTGGTTAAGGTTGCTGACTGCACTCCTGAGAGCCCCAGCCCCATGGCTTCACCATATGAAAACACTGCCTCAGATGCTGTCGGCTGGGGGTGACACTTCAACACGGAGTTTGGGAGGACACATGCATCTAAACCATAACACAGAGAAAGAGCAATTTATTTGCAAATTATTGTACCACACTAAGCTTTAGATTGGAGAGACCTAAAAAAAAAGTCCCCTGACACTTTGAGCAGGTGTTTGTAGGAAGAGAAATCACTTGTGAGGCCAAATTTTAAAAGTGAATTTTCTCTGCACACCTGAGTTTTATTTAAGCAAAGTTATGACTCTACTTTATACCCATCTGCAATAGAGAGAGACAGAGAGAGAGAGAGAGACAGAGAGAGAGACAGACAAAGAGACAGACAGACAGAGACACAGAGAGAGACAGAGAGAGACAGAGAGATTTCCAATAAAAATTTCAGTTGTACCCCTGCTGATGAGGTCATACCTTCCTCCTCTGACTCCCCCATACCACGTGAGTCTTTAACTCTCACACTGTGGATCCTAGTGGCAGTGTTTCCTCCCCCCTACCCCAACAGCATCCTCAAAACATGCACAGTGTGGCTGCAACAACCCCAGCATTGGCATTTGACCCAAGAACAAGCCACTGCAAAGGTCCCCATCGCTTCCCAATGTTGTAGGCACTGGAAGGTCCCCTAGCATGCCACACACTGTCACCAAAAAATGAGCAGCCTGCTATCTTTGTGCCTTGGAGAGGGTCCAAGTCGCTATTTCTTTCTCTTAAATAAGGAGAACACGATTAGCATGAGCAGGAACACATTAACATGAAGCTGTGGGAAGGGCTGAATATACATTCTTTAGAAACAGCTACTGACGTTGGGAATATTTTAAACTTCTCTGGAGGTTTTAAGTCTTCTCCCCAGGTTCAAACATGGACTATCTGCCTAAGCTTTTGCCTGATACAGGAATCCTCTGCTCAACTTCAAACTCAACTGGCCATTCAGGCTCACTTCAACCCCTCCAGCACTGGAGATCCCACTACCCAAAGAAGCAGCTGATCATTACATTTCCTGTTTTCCCAGGAGTCTATGCAAACCGTGATTTTTCAAGATTCAAATGTGCCGTGAGAAAACACGTTGGAAACTGAATGCAAAACGCAGAGGTTTGGAGGGTTAGAAGAGGCCAGTGAGTTCCTTGTAGAGTGTGGGGAAGCCAGGACTCTGCTGAGGTTACACGACTCTTTCTCCTGAATTTCTTATCCCCTGCCCATGGATGTTAAAACCCTCCCCCACAGTCTTTAAAAAGTCGTGTCAGGCCGGGCGGTGGTGGCGCACGCCTTTAATCCCAGCGCTCGGGAGGCAGAGGCAGGCGGATCTCTGTGAGTTCGAGGCCAGCCTGGTCTACAAGAGCTAGGTCCAGGACAGGCTCTAAAAAAAAAAGCTGCAGAGAAACCCTGTCTTGAAAAACCAAAAAAAGAAAAAAGAAAAAAAAGAAAAAGTCGTGTCAGTTTCTGAGAATCCCCATATACTCATGGTCTCTCTTGGATTCTCAGTGTCTGTCTTGCCTGGTGGGCTCTAGATGGGATTTTACTCTGTAGCCCAGGCTGGCCTCGGCCTCCCCAGTGCTGGGATTACTGGTGTGAGTCACCAAGCCAGCTTGCCATCTCTCTTCTCATCCTCCCACTGGCCCAGGGATCCCCCACCCACCCCTGTCTCCTTGCTTTCCTATTGAACTTCTCAAACAACTCACTTCTGAGTCTGGGAGAGTTGAGTGACTCAGAAAGCTAGGAGCTGAATGTTAAACATTCTTAAAAATCTTCCTGGTTCCCTGCCACTGAAAATCCAGTGACCATCATCCTGAATGGGCCCAGCGTCCTATGACAGATCCATGTCTGTCTCTTTCTTTAGCTCCCTTTCTCATCCCTCTACCTTCCTCTACATCCGCTTCCTCTTTATTTCAGAAACAGAACAGGTGAGCTGTCTGTGTTGCTGAATTCTATCAACCTGTGCCCTCAAATTGGGGGTAGTGTGTTCATGTGTGTGTGCACGCGCATGCCTGCGTATGTGAGATGATAATACTAAACTTGAATCATGGCAGCATAGAAATAAACCAAAACTTTCCCAGAAGAGCCACACAGAGAACCCCTAGTCTAACATCCACAGTGTCCTCCCTCAAGGGTCTCCATGCCTCTCCCACACTGTGCAGGTTCATCCTAGAAGAGCTAGAAATGGGGGTGGTAGCATCCTCACTGTGAAAGTGCTTGCTGGTTACAGGAGATGAGCCAGACTCCAGCGTTAGTATCCCACAAGGCCACACACCTGAGCCCTCCACTGCAGAGGCAGCAGCCACCAGCAGAGATCTTCCAAGTGGGCAGGAGGAGGACCCGCCCAGTTCTCCTCCTAGAGCTTCATCCTTCTCCAGTGGAGCAGAGCAAAGTGGGGCACAGCTCGAGGACTGGCAGAGAGATTGGAAGGCACAGGGTATCAAATCAAATCCTGGCGGGCTGGAATCTGCCAGCTCTCATTTATGCCGTGGGTCTCTGCTTGTCCTCAGGTGTTTGCGTTCTTCTCAGGGAAACAACGGGCTCATTAGAGCACGGGTGAAGAAGTTACTTAATGGGTTCGTAAGTCACCGTTCTTACCAGACAACAAGCGTGTGGGCTGCCGATGAGTGAGACTCGCTGATGAAGCCCTAAATTGATACATTCACTGGAGCGTGAGCTATCAATACTGACCTTGTTTGCAGCTTCCCGGAGCTGGCAAGGGGGCATCCTCCCAAAGCGTTGAGCAACAATCTGCGCTTTTAAGCTGATAAAAAAAAATGTATTTAATTTAACCAAATAGCTCCATTAAATTGATTCTGGGTTTCAGAGGATTGAACTTGTATTAGAAGAGGGGTTTTAAACTTTTAGTTATCTAGCCTCTGAAAAATCTTGTTCTGAGACCTTCCCCTCTGTCTTTCTAGCATGTGAATGTAGCTGAGGTTCAAAAAGACGGAGCTGAACAAGTCCAAAGCACTCGGTAATAACAGCAACATTCCTTCACTGCTTGCTGGCTACCAGGCCTCGGATGTGTGCTTTAGCAACCATCATTTTGATAAATCTTCTCCATGACCTTGGGAGGGACAGTGGAGGGAATAGAGACTGAGAGCAGCAAAGCGAATTCTCCAGCATCTCAGACTTAATTAGGAAATAAGATTCCACACCAAGGCCTGAGCTCTTAGCTACAACCCAATGTTGGCACCTATATATACAAACACATGAATTCCTTTTTCCTTTTTTTTGTTTTTTGTTTGTTTTGTTTTGTTTTTTGAGACAGGGTTTCTCTGTGTAACTTTGGAGCCTGTCCTGGAACTTGCTCTGTAGACCAGGCTGGCCTCAAACTCACAGAGATCCCCCTGCCTCTGCCTCCCGAGTGCTGGGATTAAAGGCGTGCACCACTGCCGCCCAGCAAACTCTTTTTAATTAAGAATATATTAGAAGAAATAAAAGTCAACCAGAGGATTGTTCTTCTGGTTGCCCATTAGAAGATATCCTTCTATTTCTTAGCTTTATCTAAATATCAAAATTCAAAATCTAACTCCCTTAGCTTCCTCTCCTTTGACCTTGCCTCTTCATTTTTGTTCCCTTCGAGTGATCACTTTACTCTTCCCAAAGTGAGACTCAGAAGATTTCAGTCGCTTAACCACCAGCATTGTGTCAACCCCTCGTTCACAGCGAGCAGAGCTTTGCATTTCCTGGAAGAAGCAGAGATCACTGTCTAGGAGAAGGATGAGAACTCGATCCGACAGTCCCCGCCCCCTATTTTCCAATTAACATTAATGTCCAAAGCCCTGCCTGATATCAAAATTCTAGCCAGTGAGTCAGAGGCATCTCAATATGCTCATACAAGTCTCTCCATGTTTCTGCCCTCTCTCTGCCCCCACTGTATGTGTCTGTCTGTCGTCTGTCTGTCTGTCTATGCACGTGTGTACATGTGTGTTTCTGTAGATGTGAGAGGTCAACATTAAGCATCTGCCTCTATCTCCTTACCCTCCGCCTTTAATTTTTTTAATTTTATTTTAGACAGGATCTCTTACTAAACCTGGGACGGACTAATTGACTAGATGATTGGCTGGGAAGTCCCCAGGATCTGCCCGTCTGTACCCACCCCCTTCCCCAGCACTAGGGGCAGATGCATGCCATGCCTGGCATTTTCAAGAGTGCTGGGCCTCCAAACTCAGGTTTTCCTGCTTATGAAGCAAGCACTTGCCTCAGTGGGCCGCACCCCCACCCCCACCCCTCTGCGGCTTGATTTTTACATCTAAGTGGGAATGTCTGTCTGCCTATGTTAAGCCCCAAAAGTCCCAATGTAATTGCACTGTCAGCTGTACCTTTAAGAGATTAAGTAATTACCATATTTAAAAAGGTTTTCTGTATTATGAAAAGTCTTATAAATTTCTCAACCCAGCCATTACTCATTTGCTAATTCACTGACACTGTGACAATTACCATGTACCAAGTGCTCTACATAACAGAAACCACGAAAACTAGGGTGAAAATTGTTGTCTGAATGTGGGAGAATATATTATTTTTGCATTCACTGTAAGGGCTTCAAAGGTGGGAATCTGTAATCTTCTATGGAGACACAGAGAACAGACACAAGGGCAGGAAAGACACACAGCCTTTCTGCTACCGTCCTAAAGCTGCTGGGGTTTGAAGGAAGGCGAGACGCCCTGGCTTACTGTTCTGAGGGAAACATCCTTCCCCTGGTCTGTAAAGGCTCAGAGGACTGCTGTGGTTGACCCTCACAGAGGACCAATGGTGTGCAATGTGCTTCCCAAAGTGCATTCTCTGCAAAGACTTAGACAGTTCTCAACACCGTTTTACGGATAAAGGAAGCGAAACACAGAAGAAAAGCTAGCCTGCCTAGGTCCCACTGCTAGCAACTGGGGGAACTGGGAGGGAAGCCTGGTTCCTGCATCCATGAACACTGCACTGCCAAGACACCCCAGAACACAAGTGAAACCAGCAGGTGATAAGAGACTTCTTTTGTTCATGTGAGCCGCTCTGAAGCTGCCTTGTATACCTTGAGTTGGCTGTTGAACCTTCTGCAACAAACTGGAAAGAGCTGTTCTTGATTCTAGGTGAGAAGGCCAACAGTGTTTTCTGTACAGGGCTGATAGTAAATACTTTAGGTGCGGTAGGCCACACCAGCTCTATCCTAACTGCTCACCTTGGTCCTTGGGGCACAAAACACCTACAATCAATAAGTAAATAAACAGATGTGACCATGTTCCAAGAAAACTCTATTGACAAAGACTAAAATTTGCATTTCGTATTATTTTCATATGTTATAAAATACTTTCATCCTCTTGAATCTTTCAAACTATGTAGAAAGATTTTTAAAATGGCAATGGTAATACCTTTCACATCACAATGTCATTGGATTGTGGCCATAGTTTGCTGGCCCTTGGTTTAGAGTCCAGAGCACAGCATGTCCTTTTAAGGACTCCTGCAACTGGGCCTAGGGTCATGCACCCGCTGGGTACCTAACACCTACCTAATATAAGGCACCGCGGGGTGCCTTATGGGTATGTGGGAAAGGGAAGAGGACACCGCTAGGCATTAGAAGACCAACCCCAAGTCCCAGAGCATTGTTTACTGACAGTAACCCTAAGATAATCATTAATCTCCAAACAAGCTTTAGTGTCCTGTACATTTGCCCACAACAGACCAGTATCCTTATAGTAGGTACATTTACTTATATTGTGTTTACAATTGTGGAACTCTCGTTAATCCTAAGGACACGCCTATGAGCTAGGTACTGACCCATACCCATTCTGTGGTGAGGGCTGAAGAAGCTGAGTACCATAGTCACAGGGCTGGTAAGTGGCAAGCCAGATCATGAACTCATTCTGGCTTCAAATACGGATCTTAACCCCTCAGCCTGCTATGTCCAACCTGCGACCCCCCCCCCCAACCAGCCCACAGTCATAGACTTAATTAAAATATTGCGAGAAACTTTTGAGAGTTTTCTTAGATTTCTCCAGCACAAACTTTGTAGATGACAACACCTTGTTGCAAAAGCCATGAGACTGAATGCCCACTAGGCCAACGTGTTCTTCCAAACAACTGAGAAAGGAATGTGTACGCATGAGCCTCTTCCTCCCTTTCTATGGGGCTGAAGGATATTGGCAACAAAGCCCTGAGAAATAGCAGCTAAAATGAAAACTCTCCCATCGTTACCATTTGGTATTTATCAGGCATTTGCTTGAATGTCAGGTCAGGTATTTCACCAGCTTATCTCGTTTAATCCTTCTGACAACTTTCAGAGGCAAATACTGCTAACCCCCTTTACAGATAAGAAAACTGAGGTTAAGGCTGATCGAAGAGCTTATACAGGGTTCCAGAAAGCTAAGCAGTAGAGGTTGGAGCACAAGTCATCTGGTCTCAGAGCCCAAACACGACTGTACAATGCCGTCGGCTATGCCTGTGTGCATACCATGGATACTGCGTGTGTATCTGTATATAGCACCACATACAACAGGGCTCTAGGTTAAATACGGCTTTGGCAACTGGCCGGAGAATATGAACTCTTTTTCCACGGGAAAAGGCATTTGCATCTGAAACAAGTTCACAAGCACATTCTAGAGGCCAGCCGAGGGTGAGCTGTATACATATCTATCTGGCATGTGCTGTTTGATTTATTTGATAACGTTCATCTCTGTCATCCCCGTGGATGAATCTTAGGAGCCTTTGGGAACAAACTTACTCCTCTTCCCTCCCTGAAATCTCTACTCTCCTTGTCGCTGTGCCCACAGAGGGCAGCTGTGATCTGGAAGAGGGGGGCTGTTGGACGGCTCTCATCGGCCACCCCAAATTTTGTTTCCAAACACCCAGGAAGAAGAAGAGTCTGTGTCTGCACTACGGGCACACACTGCATGGTTATTATAGTAAACTGAACTGAGAGGCCAGTCAAGGTCAACGTGAGGGCAGAAAAGAAGCATGCAGAAGCCAAGGAGTAGCTCCTATGAGCTCTGCAGCGGGCTCCGTGACAAGGACCACCGGGTGAACTGTGCGGGCGCTCAGGGGATTGCCTGTAATAACAACACTCCTTATTAAGCTTGTCTTGTTCATTTGCTTATGAGGTATGTGCTATATTTATTAGCAATGCTTATGAAGGAATCTTCCTAACGCTGGCTGAGGAGCACCACTCCCCAGAGTATTTTTGTGCCTGGAGCTATAAAAAGGGGTGACAATGAGTTCAAGGCGGAGATCTGAGACGGCAGCGCAGTGTGACCTTGCACAAGTCTCTCCATCACCACGCTTCTATTTCCGCCTCTGCCAAAAAGAAAATAAAAGATAATAGTGTTAATGCCTTCTCTCTTTCCAACTCTCGAGCATAAATCCGTGCCTGGGAAGGGCTCTGAGCCTTTGGATAGAGTAGCAGGCCTTGCTTCTCATCATGAATTAACACTGATTAATAGGAAATGCAGTGCGGGCAATGCAAAGGTGGCCCATCAGCAACTGCCACAGTGGGCAGTGGAAATGAATCACTCCCCCCTACCCACCCAACACAGGGCGTTTTCTTCCTGCAAAATGATTCATGGAACATCCAATTTTTGAAAGAATTTTTTTTAAAAAAAAATGCAGTTTCTGAGTCACGTTTCATTCACTTAAGAATACTTAAAGCAGCTGATGTAGTTCTCTGAAAAGAGGCACAGAAGGGAAAACCTCACCTTTTTTTCTTCTCAGTTCAACCACTGCTGGCTGGACATGAACCTAAAATAAGTAGAACACCCATTGACAGCCATGATAGCCAGGGTTTGAATAGGAAGACTCATTAAGTTTTGTTCAATGCATTATCTCTTTTCTCCTTCGCTGGGCTATTTTGGCTGAAACCGTTTGACAGCAGCCTTTGGTTTTGTCTGAGAGGTCTCACCGGCTCTCTGTACACCTGTGTCCATCCCGACAGCCAGCCTGACGGCAAACTCGTCACCAATGAACTAACTGTCAGATCATTACTACGGTAGATGCTGTATAATCTGTCTCGAAATTAGCATCGGTCTGGCCAGGCTGGGCACTCACTTGCCACGGAGGCTAATTCGCCCCCTTGAATATGCATTCATGGAGATGCGCCTGGGTTCGGAATCCTGGGGGAGTACACGTTAAGAGCAGATTTTCTGAATTAGCATGGTGAGAGGAAAGGGTCCTTCATTTAGGCGACTGCAGATGCTGCTCCCTCTCGTTCATTACAAGTGCATTTCATCAGCTTTATGATGTCCACATGTCAATTGAGTGTGAGGATTTTGCACACAAAAGAGCCTCAGGGAAAACGACTCCACTAGCTAATCAGCTGATTATCATACCTCAAATGGGCTGCAGGGCTCGCAGCTCCAACCTGTATGGGCGAGAGCAGAATTGAAGATTAAGACTGGCAAGAAAGAGGAGTCCAGCCAGTTTAGGGAAATGAAAGGCGTTTGTCAGGGGAAAGAGAAAGAAGAACAGCGAGAACTGGAGTGAGGTCTTTGAGAGAGATGGACCTTGGAAACAAAATGACTAATGTTTTTCTTTAAAAGGGGACTGGTGGGCAAAGGTGAAAGGTTAATTAGTATATCATTCTCCCATTTATGCCCAGCTGGGTAGAGTCTGTCCCGTTTCTGCCCTGGGTTTCAAATGCCCAGAATTCAAGAACCTTGTCCCAGGGTCCAGAAGAGTATCTTAAAGTAGTTGAATTAGTTCCCAACAATAGAAGACACACAACTTCCGGGGGCACCTCCGTACAGATAGCCTTGGATTGTTAGCGAATTCATTGATTAAAAACAGGGGCATAAACGATGAAAAGAGGAAATTTCTGCATGCCTCCATAAAGCGCGCTAGCTTGAGGAAACATCATGAAAGTCGCTAATTGAGATCTTGTCATCTGAGTTGTATTCTTCATATCCTTCGGGGAGAGGAAATTAATGGGTGGTTCCCCCCCCACACACACACACACACACACTTTTTTCGTCTGAAATTTACCAAAGTTTTCTCCCAGCTCCCCAGGGTCTTCCTCGAGTCTATCTACAATGCAGTTAGAGCCGAGGCTGTCTCTTGCTTCACGGTGCGCCTGCCTTATGCTTCCGTCAGAGGAGTCTAACTCACACAGATGCACTATTTAACAATGCCATCCCCTGCTTTCATCAGAAGGGGGAAGGTTGCAGCGCCGAGCCCTGCAGAATAAGGGGGGCAGGTCCCCTGTGATTGGCGAAAGCTGAGCATCGGCCGCCAGTTTCCATCTGTCATGATAGCCTATCTCGGAACCTTCAATCTGTCAAAAGCTCGCTGCCTGGCTGAAGGCTCCAGGAGATTTGATGCACTAAACACACTTGACAACAGCATTATCACTGCAAGGAGCCAGCAAAATGCCATCAATGTGTTAATTGTAACCGGCTATGTAAAGTGTCACTTCCCATATCATTTAACACCAGCTTCGCCTCTTTCACAGAGCCTAATCTTCTGCACTTTATAAACATATGGATTGTTCTTGTAGCAACAATGTGTTCTTCTTAGCTGAGCTTTAATTTTGCTTGGAAACACTGCACCCAAGCTATTATCAGGGAAACAGCGTGGAGGGGCTTGGGAGCTGGGAAGGGGGGGTAGAATCAAAGGAAGCTTGGGGGAGGGGAGACAGGATTCAAGCAAGCCCTTCTCTGCTGCAGGCGGCTGCGATGTATTTTAGACTATGGATTGGTGCTGTTTTTTTTCCAGGTACCTTTTTTGGGGCGGGGGGGGGGGGACGTGGAGGAGGATAATGGGCAAATGGTTCCTTTTCTCTCACAGAGGATGAGGAGATGCAGATCCAGGACGTTTGCAGGCAGGGTATTTTCTTCCATCATAATGTGAACAGTTTTATAATGGTAAACAGGAGGGGAGCGCATAAATAAATGAAAAATCCCCCTTGAAGAACGGAATGTGCTTTGAGCACCCAAGTACCTAATATTCAATTTCTGCTACAACCCGGGCCAGGTGTTAAATTTCTCCAGTTACTGTCACTAATGCAAATTAGATTCTTTTTCTGCTCATAAAAAATCAAATCCACATTAGAAATTAGCTATAAAATGTAATGACTTAAATGCTATAGTGTTTTACAAATCTCCCTGCATATCTACGGTAGATAATGCTGTAAAAGCGGGAGAAGATAATAAAATATGGTAGGAAGTTGAGTTATTTAAAGGTCTTTTGTGACTGATTACTGAAATGTGGCATACTCCTCTGCTCTTCTCGCTGCCTGTCCCCTGCTTCATTGTGGGAAATGAGCACATTTATGATTCTATTTTTTTTTACAAGCCAAGCAGTAATCAAAATCCATTTTTAAATGATGTTGCAAGAACTGGAAAGAGCATTTACATTATTGGTGAAAAAAATACCACCCAGAGAAGTTTACGGCGGCTCTGCGACTTTTAATCATTGGTGCTGTGGCCATCCGGAGGGAACTTCAGACCGATTAAATAAGGAGCACGGTTAGTGTGTTAAACTCTTCATTAACAACATTGCCAAACACGCCTAGGGGATTGGCTCATGCCCTCTGTGCATCACCCCGCCCCCAGCCCATGCACAAGAATAGCCAAAAGAAAAAGAGATACTTTTTTATATTTCTTTAAAAATATTTTTATATTTTAAAAAAGTCCTTTAAAATAACACCTTGTTTTTAATCCTACGTTACACAGTTGGGTAAAATTGAACTAGGAGGAGCATAAAAACCATATATTTGTCAAAATTTAAAGTGTTAGCAGGCATGTCCTCCCCTCCACTGCAGAATGCATATTTCGCTCTACCTCTGCCAAGTACCCAATTTAAATTCTTAAATTAAAATCATAATGAAACTTTAGGCCCCAGATGAATAGGGAGTTTGTTGCTAAGTAAACAAAGTTGGGATTAAAATGAACGTTTCCAAATTCAGCTAAAAAAAAAAAAAAAAAAGTGGGAGGGTCACCAAGATGCCAGCACAAGTTTATCTGGGGAACACACACACACACACACACACACACACACATACTCATACACACGCATATATACACACAGTCATATACATATACACACTCACACACACAAAACATACATACATACACTCATACAAATACAATATATGCACACATACATACACACAGTCATATACATAAACACAAACATACACACATACACTCATACACACACATATATATGCACATACATGCACACGGTCATATACATATACATGCTTACACACACAAGCATACACACATACACTCATACACATTTACATATATACACACATACACATACTCATGCAAATATACATATACACACACAACATATACCCACACACACTCATATATACACATTTATACACACTCACACTTATCAGAGAAAGCAGACCATTTGTTAGCACAGAGCCTATAGTGCCCACACTGGTGCTGTCAGACTAATATTTGAATGATGTTTTCAGTGGGAATTCAAACATGTTAGGCAGACCACGAAGACTACACAGTCTCCTGCCTCCTGATTTCTGTTTCTCTGCCAGTTCTGGTGTCTCCTAGAGGTAGTCCAGAGAGCTCTGTGAAGAACACAGGCCCCAGAAAGGTCCTCTCTCCTTTCCTTTCTTTCTTTGAGTGAATACCCCTTTCTGGAAACTACATGAGGACATGACCAGAAGACATGTGAATGGTCAACAGGACCAGCCAGGTCCTCCCCACCCCAGGCTTCCATCCAGTAAGTCTTATAACTCCAAGTCAATGACTCTCAGTGGAGTCCCCCTCCTGGGGACCCTCTCCTGATGTACAGCAGTTAGCTTCTCTTTTTCTCTTAAGCTTCTACCTGGAGTAACCCACAATAGAACTGATTTTAGGGCTGGAGAGATGGCTCAGAGGTTAAGAGCATTGCCTGCTCTTCCAAAGGTCCTGAGTTCAATTCCCAGCAACCACATGGTGGCTCACAACCATCTGTAATGGGGTCTGGTGCCCTCTTCTGACCTGCAGGCATACACACAGAGAGAATATTGTATACATAATAAATAAATATTTTTTTAAAAAAAGAACTGATTTTAAAACTTACCCTCTATGGCCCATGAATTTTCTTCTTCATGTTTTCTAGATTAAAACCCAGAGGCTGGAGCTGAAGGGATGGCTCAGTGGTTAAGAGCTCATCCAGTTCTGACAGAAAACCAGAGTGTGACTCCCAGCATCCATGTGAGGTGACCCCAGTCTCTGTGGGTGCTGGAAAGTTTTCTCAATTTGCATAAACCAGGGTCTTCTGGGAAGAGAGACCTTTACCTGAGAAAATGCCTTTATCAGACTGGCCTGCAGGCAAGTCTGTGGGGCATTTTCCTGATGAACGTTGAGGTGGGAAGGCTCAGGCCACTGTGCGGTGCTGCTGTTGGTCAGGTGGTATTGGTGTAGAAGGAAACAGGCTGAGTAAGCTATGGGGAGGAAGCCAGTCAGTAAGCGGCATATTCCTCATGGTCCCTGCTTCAGCTTCTGCCTCTGGACTCCTCCCTTGCTTGAGTCCCTGCCTTGGCTTCCTTCAGTTAGGCTCTGTGTTGTGGAACTGCAAACTGAAAAAAAAAAAAAAAAAAAAAAAAAAAAAAAAAAAAAAAACAAGCAAAAAAACCCTTTCCTCTCCAAGTTGCTTTCGGCCATGGTCTTTAACACAGCAACAGACCGCAAACTAAGACACAGGAATCCACTATCCGCGCTCACATGCATATACCCACAAGTGTACATAATTAAAATAAATCTTTAAAAGGAGAAACCAGAGGCCTCCCTGGGAGCTTGGTGCGATCTTGGGAGTCCAGCACTCTGGGTCCTCGGTTAAATCCACCTGAGGCCATCATGGAAATCAAGGACGCCTGCTTTGCTGTCGTCCTCTCCACCCACGCACAATAGGAAGCACACGCTTTTCTGCCCACTTTCTTGCTAACGCTGATGCCACTCTGAACTCTGTGTAGATCCACTCAGACTTCCTACACTGGGAAAGCTCGCATTTTATCATGGTCAGTTGTCACCTCCTGACAATTTAGCACCTTCTTGTTCCAGCTGTTGTGTTCTCTTCCACCACCCTGCATCCAGACTGGGGATGGGTTCTCCCCCGTTTCACCATCAGGTTGAGCTGAAAAACCAAGCCTCTGTGGTAAGGAGTTTGGGTCTCCGTTTCATAGGACTGCAGGCCTCTTTCTTAACATTAGCCAGGCACGGTCCGCCTTGCCTTCTCTTATGTTTGGCCCCACTAGGAACAATATACTTCGGACTTTTGACATCTGTTCTGGGTTAAACAGTTCCCCAATTCCCAAAATCCCTGTCTACTGAAGATTCCACGAATGAGGCCTTAGTAGGAAATAGGGTGTTTGCAGATGTCCCGAAGGTAAGACCGTGATAGCTTAGCGTTTGGTCCTACATTCAGTATGCTTGGTACCCTGAAGAGGGTGACGGGGACACACCCAATGGAGATGAGCCACAGCAGACATTGGAGCTAGGCAGCCACAGAACACACACTAGAAGCTGGGGAGACACAAAGAAGGATTCTCCCCCCGAGTTTGAAAGAGAAGAGGGCTTTGCCAACACTTTAGCCTTGAACTTCCAGTCTCCGGGACAAGAATAACTTCTCGTTTTGAAGGTGAAGATAATTAATATACTTGCCTCATGGGTTTTGTGAGAATTCAATTACTTATTATATAGAGCAGACCTAAAAACATTGCTAGCGTGCATACCCTCAAGAGCTGTCAGCTATTATTTTTAAATGAAAAATGCATATTATATAATGAGGGCTCAGTATAAATTATTATTACTGATGATAAAAGTGCCCTGGTTTTGCTGAGACAACACAGTCGGTGGATTAAGATTTGGAGCCTATGTCCATAACATGCAACCTAACTCATGACTGTGTGTCCTTGGCCAAGTTATAGCTCAGAACCTCTGTTTCATGGGGCAGTGGCAAAGACTAAATAGGACAACCGTCTGGCAAGCAGAACGCTCCCCCTCAACACCTAACCTAGCCTCTTCCACCTCAACCCTGTAACAATAGTCTACATTTTGTGTGCTTTTTTTTTCTTTTTTTTCAATTACGATATCGAGATTCAGCACAAACGCATACTAAAAATTTGAGAGCAGATCTTTAGAGAATAGCAAGTGCTGGCCCTCAGTGCATTTTGCTAAAAATGCTAAGAAAGGCTTAAGGGCCTTACACGAACTTACATATCTGGCGTGCGTGTTTTCTCTGCATTAAAATGATACACTGGGTGGTCCCAATATTGCTTGGCTTCCTTTTTATTGCTTTCCAAGGTTTGAAGGTTGAGCTGGATAGGGTAGTATAACGAACAGTACAGCGAGGGTGCTGTGATGTAATGTCAATACATCCAGTAGCTTCCTCTAGCTCACACAGACTACTCTCTGACACTACAAGGGTTCTGCTTTGCTGAGCTTAATAATAACAACACAGGGGCAAGTTAGAGAAAGAGGCGGCTCCATATTCAATTTTGTTTTCTGATCTGGATTTATTGTAAAAGGACCAGAGCTCTGAAAAAAAATGTAGCCGTGAATCCACTACATAAAAAGCCACCCAAAACTTAGTTCAGAGTTGTAGGGCCCAGCGGAGGAGAGCTGACTCAACTGGGCCCTTTGCTTAGCTCACTGGGGTCTCCCCCAAACAAGCGCAGCCAGATGGCAGGTCACCTGGGTCTGCTTAGCCTAGGCTGAACTTTATCTGCAGATGTTGGCTATTGACTGGAGTAATGAGAGTAACTAACCTAGGGCTGGTCACAGCATGGTAGCTACAGGGTTTCCAAGAGCATCAACAAAACAAAGCACATCCTAATACCGAGCTGCATAGTATCTGTGGCTTGTGCATTGACCAAAATGAGCCAGATGGGCAAGCCAGGCCAGGTGACCAACCAAGGGGTGCAAGGAAGAAGGAAATCATTTGTGGTCACTTTTCTAAAACCATTGCAAGTGGTAGCCCTCCTTCCTTTTATTTGTCTGAAAATCGAAAACGTTTATTCTAAATGGGAATATTTGAGGGAACATTAATCCTTTATTTCAGAAAAAAAGTGAAAATCAAGAACCCCAGAAAATTTAAACATTAAGGAGGCCCTACCTCAGGAGAGAATTTTCAGAAGACCTCAGGAAACAAGCCTAATTGACAGACTTACAATTGTAGTTCTCTTTTCAGCTCTTCAGAGATTAATCTCTGGACACACAAATACTTTTTATGTGACCTATCCAAATGTCTCTGTTTCTGCAAATTAACACTCCCCAAATGCGTAGCACACACTGGAGCAGGTCCTGACAGGGCAGAGGCAGATTCCCGCCTTGGTGGACCTTAGACTCTGCCAGGGAGACAGAATAGTGACTGTATACCTGCAGTCCCTGGGGAGACAGAGAACACCGACTGTATACCTGCAGTCCCCGGGGAGACAGAGAACACCAACTGTATACCTGCAGTCCGCACGTAGAAAGAGTGAGACAGAGAACACCGACTGTATACCTGCAGTCCCTGGGGAGGGGAGACAGAGAAGAGCCTGCAATTATGAGAATACTCCAAAGGAGTCAGAGTCATGACTTCAAACTCTAAGCTGAGCCCTCCAGGTGAAGGAGAACAAGAGAAGACAAAGCCGAGACATATAAATGGCTCCGTGGAAGGTTCCTCATCCCACTAATCCGGTGTTAGATTATATGGGACTGAAAACAATGTAGATAAACAGCTGTATACAGGTAAACCCAAGACTGACATCAAACAGCGTCTACTGGAATGGGTGATTCTTGCTATTTATTGAAAGACTGGAAAACATTAAGCCTATAGTGTACATAATCTCCATCGCCCTCCAATCCAGCTCCCTCCCCTACACTCAGCAAACATAACCCAAGGCTTGAATCTTGTAAGACCTTGGGGACTCCACATCCTTAAAACTTTGGATTTTTAAATTTTCCTGAAAAGTCAAGAGATCTGGCTCCTGGTCCCACTTGTGCACAGGGACACTCCCTGGTGCCACTCTCCTTATTGTTCTCTCGCTCCATTTTGCCAATAATCCCCACCACGTTATTCCTACTGCCTGCACCCGGAACATATCAGCTCCTAGACCATTTCTCCCTTTCTCTGTATTATATATGACACTGGATCACACCCAGATGTGATAAAGACACAAAGATACCACCTACATGATTTTGACACATGGCAACATTCTTTTTCTAAAGTACAAAATAACTCCCAACTAACCAGAATGCTGGGGGAACCAAGCTGTTTCACTCCAAGTTGTTTTGGAGGGGAAATTTTGGCGTGATACACACAGATGTCACGATAGACATAGACTCATTATTCGGGAAAGTCACCTAGTGGGAGGAGAGCACGGGGCTCGGGACATTCAGCCCAAATTCTTGAACCTCTCTCTCTCTCTCTCTCTCTCTCTCTCTCTCTTCTCTCTCCCTCCCTCCCTCTCTCTCTCTCTCTCTCTCTCTCTCTCTCTCTCTCTCTCTCTCTCTCTCTCTCTCTCTCTCTCTCCATGTCTCCTGAACTGTCACTATGGTCCTTACTGAGAATCAGAGGGCAGAATAATGCCTCATCTGAGAGAGCGCAAGGAAGATGGAATGAAATACTTGAGATGGCCCTGTAACAATGGGCTGAAGTAACAAGCAGTTAAAGGAACAATTCAATAAGTCAGAATGTGGTACCCACAGTGGTGTGGTCACAATGCCCGTGTCCTATGCTTTGTGAGTTACCAGGCCTGAGACTACTACACAGGTACAGGGTCAAACAAAGGGGACGATCTTCCCTTTTCAAACCAGAAGGGTACCGAGCTGATACATCATGTCTCCGACTTTGTCAGAAGCTGGAGCACCTGTCCCTACAAAACTCAGACAGGCTCCCATGCCCATCAAGGACAAGAGAGCACCAGGCCTTCAGGACGTCACCCATCGCCCCACAAGGTCACCGGCCTCACCTCCTTCCTTCAGAAAGACCAGTGAGCAACTTTCGTCAGCTTCTCTCGCTCTGTGAGAACTGAGGCAGAGTCCAGAAGAGCAGAATAGCTTTGTTAGTCTGGTAATTAAGACAGGAGTGACATTCAAACACAGCCTGGACAGGATGTGGCAAATTACTGTATTCTTTGTGTGAAAAGCTGTTCCCGGCTGGCTTTGTCTGCCCTCCGGGGACCTCATCATCTCCACTAAAAGTCAAAATGGGATTTTGTGCCTTCTATTCCCTTATCTTTCCCCTTCGTAATATATATCTGCTTTGAGGGAGCTATGTTTGTCAAAGTGTGCTAATTTATGGCATTACAGGGGGAAATGAAAGCTCACTTTCCATCCTTGCCCCCGGAGCAGCTTCGCTAAGCCTCTCCTCTTTTCCCTCCCTCCTCTCCATTTCCGGGGAGGCTATTTGCCAAACACAACCTGCTCTTTCCCCTCCAAGCCCTGCCGCACACAAGGCAGGCAGATTGTCATCCTTTCCTCAAGTATGCTGTACATACAATTGTCGCACGGCTAATAGCCCCTTCCATTGGCCATAATTCATCACCGTCAAAGTTCTGTACGTTTTATTTCCTCTTTATGCGTTTCACGAGAAATCTGTGCTTCTACTATTGCGGTCCTGGATCTCATTAGCATAAACTGCATGATGTCGAATATATATATATATATGTATATATATATATATATATATATATATATATATATATATACACACACACATATATACGCCGTACCACAGCAAAGTCTGTGTTCTTTGCACAGAACAGGATGTTACTTTTATTGGTATTTTTTTTCCTCATCTCCTTACGGTCTTTTTTTCTTTTTCAGGAAACCATTATCAAGTGAGTACCAAAGGTATCTTGGGTAATTAGCCATTACAGGACTGTCACAGAGGGTTCCACAGTCGATACAAAGATAATTTGGGCAATGGTGAATGACAGGGCTGTCCAGACTTTTGGGATAATCAAGGACACATCCAGCTGTACCAGGCATCTGTCAGACCCATGAATCATTTCGACTGGCTCGACAATAGCAGGGCAGTCCCAGTGAAGGTAAACATGACAGCAGGCAGCCCGCCATTGCAGGCAGAACCCTTGTCCTCACAGAAAAGCCTACCTCCATGCAAGAGCAGAGAGAGCCCTGTGCGGGATGGGGATTGCACGATGCCTTCATGGTTCAAAATACCAAGCAAAAACACCATCAAGGGGTGGGGGGAAAGGGCGTAAACATTGCAACAATCTTTGTTTTTGTCCTAACTAAAAATGAAAGTGTATGCTCAGAAATGAGACCTAGATATACTGGTTGTAATTGGTTTTATGGAACGTACTCAATTTCCAAACCCATCCCGAGTTTTTAATGCACCCGAGTTCTATGCCATTAAGCTCTCTCTGTTTGTTTAATAAGCTAACATTGCTTTTATGGCTTTTATTTGCAAAGTTTCTCCAGCAAGTGTGACCAGCAGTTTATGCAGCAGTCTTGGCTACAAATTCTTGCAATGGCATCAAACCCCCTCTGAAATGAAGAGGGACGAGATCGGACAATCTAAAGCGGATTTAGAAACACCGCGCTTGCTCACCGTTTATGTTTCAAAATGGCTGCCTCCAAGAACCCTGGGCACTGGGGCATGGCAGATGGAACTTATTCCCGTCTACAGTTGACCACCTGATCAAGATTTCCCTACAAGGGGGTACATACGTTTAATTATAGCCTGGTCAGGTTTGATATGCTATTTTCCAGATGTCGTAAGGGAGCCCCCAACTTTTCCAGCCGAACCCAGGAGCAAGGAACACAGGTCTTCTGCGCTGGTAAGAAGCTGTTCTTGCCCAAATCACTTTTAGGAGTTACACAAGGCTGTTCATTCACGGCGCCTGACTGATCCTCTAAATGTCAGAGGGGCGTAAACTAAAGCTCAGAGTTCTGCACCCTGGCATGATAGGACCGCAGTGGGATGGGCAAACCGTCTCTTGTGATGCTGGCAAGCTGGGGTGCCAGGCAACCAAGTGTCTGTCATGTACGTTAGTGCCAAAGACGTGTTTGTCTTTACTGTCGATAACCCTACTTCCGCTGAGGCACTTTTACAAACCAGCTTTACTGTAGTGTAAACTGAACCATTTAAAGTATGCCACTTCGTGCATTGGGCGTGGGTTTGAACCTATGCAGCTGTAAACTATCAAGACGGTGGACACATCCCTCACTCCACGCCCAGTTTCTATACAGCTATTAAATAAAAACCTCTCATCTTTTCCATCACCTCTAATCCAAGCAGCCTTTCAAGCACTTTCTGGCTGTGGATTAATTTGCCTCTCCTAAGGTTTTGCACAACTAGATTCGCTTATTTGCAAACTTGTTTTGTGTGTGCCTGGTCCCTTCTGCCACTCAACACCATTTTGATAGACAGCCATGTTCTCCCTCTTCTAGCAGGTTCACCCCTGTAGTTGGTTTTTACTCTCTGCTCTTTGGGGGCCCAACACCCAGATCCCAAATAAGTACACAGAGGCTTATTCCTACTTATGAATGCCCGGCCTTAGCTTGGTTCTTTTCTCGCCAGCTTTTCTTCACTTAAACTATCCTCTCTACCTTTCCCACTGGGCTTTCCCCTTTCTCTATTCTATATACCTTTCTTATTTCTTTCTCCTTTGCTGGCTTTGTGGTCCACTGGCTGGTCCCTGGCATCCTCCGCCCTTTCTCCATTTCTCCTCCCATTCTCTCTCTCTCTTCCTTCTATGTATTCTCTCTGCCTGGCAGGCCCACCTATTTTTCTCTCCTGTCTCACTGTTGGCCAGTCAGCTCTTTATTAGACCAATCAGGACTTTTAGACAGGCAAAATAACACAGCTTCACAGAGTCACACAAGTGCAATGGGGAAGAAAGCAACACAACTTTGCATCATTAAACAATTATTCCACAGCATCCACAAACGTTAACACACCTTAAACTAGTATTCCACAGCACATTCTTTTTTATTAGCAACTAGCCGTTCTTTATATATGTGTGTCCCACAATTTATCCAGTGATGCCATCCATGTTTTCTTTCCAGTCGATCTCTATTTCAAGCAGAATTATTATGAGCATGGATGTAAGTCTGGGATGAACATGTTGGGTGGATACACGGTGTGTGCAATAGCTGGGTTACACAGTCACGCTTGCTCTGAAACAACTGCATCTTTTCTGTTCCCACCACCAACAGTGTCTGATAGCTCCCATTTCCCCACATGTTACACTGTGTGTGACCAATTCTTCTCAGTTTAGCCATTTTCATAGCACTATGGCGATGTGCCACTGTGATTGTAACTTACACCTTCCTAACACTCAGTATTTTTTCCTGTCCTTATTTGCCATCGTGCGTCTTTTTCTGTGGCATTCTGTTCAAATGTTTCCTCCATCTGTCTGCCTTTATGCCAGCATCACCCTGTTTTAACTCCTGAAGTTTTATGTGGGTGAGGAAAAGAGGTGGCAGCTGTATCCTCCTTTTCAAAGTTTATTGGTTTGAACAGACTCTGAGGGCCTGGGCCTAGAGGGGCTGACTCCATCCCTCAGCTGAGGCCGGTGGTCTCAGTGGCCCAGACTGACCAGCTCAGCTAACACCCATGACCATAGTCGGGCCTTGGGTTGACCTCCCTAGCATCTCCCCCGTCTAAGACCCGCTGGAGCTCATGAAGGGACTGGTCCTGTGGAACAATACAAGCAGGATCTCCATGACTCGGGGCGGCCAAGGGATATCCCAGAGGAGGTCCAGTGAGGATCCAGTGATGATGGTGGACCAGAAACCAGAGGCCTTGAAGCAGACCAGTGACTATGGCAATGAACATTCGCTAGTAAAGCTGACAGGACAGAAGGGTCTACTGGGTGACACACCAAGGCCCCTAGTGCCACCAGGACGAATGAAGAGGTGTTGGAGAGGCAGGAAAGAAGGAGAAGGGAATTGTTTTTGTTTTGTTTGGTTGGTTTGGGTTTTGTTTGTTCTTTTATGTTTGCTTGCTTGCTTTGGTTTTTGTTTTGCTTTATTTTCTTTTGGGGGGCACTGCAGGGGTGAGGAAAGAATATGGAGGAACCCGGAGGTAAGTGGAATTGATGTGCATGATGTGGAACTCCCAAAAAAGTCAATAAAGAAGTTAAATTAAAGAAAAATTATTCAGCTCTCCAAGACCACTTCCATAGAAATGCCAGGCATGTTTCACAAAGTAAACTGGTATTTTTATGATTGTGTTGAATTTATAGCTGAATTTGAAAAGAACTAAATTTCTAGTAATGTTGTCTTCTAGTACATGAGCAAGGCATATCTGTTGCATTGGAGCTAAAGGAGTACACATCCATGACCAGCCTTTTATGTGGGGGCTGGGGATTTGAACTTATGTCCCTGCTCATCCTGCAAGCGCTCTGACCCACTGAGCTTTCTCTCCAGCCCTCCTTCTGCATGTCTTTAGGTCTTTATCTCACTTGGGTACATTTTGTAGTTTCTATAGAAACATCTTCTGTCAGATTTGTCTCTAAGCTTATCACAGTTTTGATTCCACTAAGCATTTCATTTATTGTTATTTCAACACTAAATTATTGTTATGGCTTTTACTTTTATTTTAATTTCTTAACATTTTGGCATGTAAAAGTACAGTTGCTTTCATATATTGATCTCTTCTCCAACAAGTTTACTAACTTTGGTTTTTACCGAGTCCACTAGAATTTATACCCAGACAATTACCTTGAGAATTATTCTTCATTTCAATGTAGATGACTTTTCATTTATTTTTTTCCTTGTCTGGTTACACTAAGACCATCACCATAATATTGAATAGAAATATCAAGGCAGGCAGACATCTAGCTTTGTTTCTAGAAGATACTTCATCATCTCCTATGATATAGCATAGTAAGCAAGTTTTCCTCCCATCCTAGATAGCTGAGAGTCTTTATGGGAAAGAAGGTTGTCCCTATGAAATGAGATTTACTTTTAATATGTGTATGTGTGTGTGCACGCCCACACTCATACACACATCTTCTCATTTTAATATGTGTATGTGTGTGCACGCCCACACTCATACACACATCTTCTCATTTTAATATGTGTGTGTGCACGCCCACACTCACACACACATCTCATTTTAATATGTGTATGTGTGTGTGCACGCCCACACTCATACACACATCTTCTCATTTTAATATGTGTATGTGTGTGTGCACGCCCACACTCATACACACATCTTCTCATTTTAATATGTGTATGTGTGTGTGCACGCCCACACTCACACACACATCTTCTCATTTTAATATGTGTGTGTGTGCACGCCCACACTCATACACACATCTTCTCATTTTAATATGTGTATGTGTGTGTGCACGCCCACACTCATACACACATCTCATTTTAATATGTGTATGTGTGTGTGCACGCCCACACTCATACACACATCTTCTCATTTTAATATGTGTATGTGTGTGTGCACGCCCACACTCACACACACATCTTCTCATTTTAATATGTGTATGTGTGTGTGCACGCCCACACTCACACACACATCTTCTCATTTTAATATGTGTATGTGTGCACGCCCACACTCATACACACATCTTCTCATTTTAATGTGTATGTGTGTGTGCACGCCCACACTCATACACACATCTTCTCATTTTAATATGTGTATGTGTGTGTGCACGCCCACACTCATACACACATCTTCTCATTTTAATATGTGTATGTGTGTGTGCACGCCCACACTCATACACACATCTTCTCATTTTAATATGTGTATGAGTGTGTGCACGCCCACACTCATACATACATCTTCTCATTTTAATATGTGTATGTGTGTGTGCACGCCCACACTCATACACACATCTTCTCATTTTAATATGTGTGTGTGTGCACGCCCACACTCATACACACATCTTCTCATTTTAATATGTGTATGTGTGTGTGCACGCCCACACTCATACACACATCTTCTCATTTTAATATGTGTATGTGTGTGCACGCCCACACTCACACACACATCTCATTTTAATATGTGTATGTGTGTGTGCACGCCCACACTCATACACACATCTTCTCATTTTAATATGTGTATGTGTGTGTGCACGCCCACACTCATACACACATCTTCTCATTTTAATATGTGTATGTGTGTGTGCACGCCCACACTCATACACACATCTTCTCATTTTAATATGTGTATGTGTGTGTGCACGCCCACACTCATACACACATCTTCTCATTTTAATATGTGTATGTGTGTGTGCACGCCCACACTCATACACACATCTTCTCATTTTAATATGTGTATGTGTGTGTGCACGCCCACACTCATACACACATCTTCTCATTTTAATATGTGTATGTGTGTGTGCACGCCCACACTCATACACACATCTTCTCATTTTAATATGTGTGTGTGTGCACGCCCACACTCATACACACATCTTCTCATTTTAATATGTGTATGAGTGTGTGCACGCCCACACTCATACACACATCTTCTCATTTTAATATGTGTGTGTGTGCACGCCCACACTCATACACACATCTTCTCATTTTAATACGTGTGTGTGTGCACGCCCACACTCATACACACATCTTCTCATTTTAATATGTGTGTGTGTGCACGCCCACACTCATACACACATCTTCTCATTTTAATACGTGTGTGTGTGCATGCCCACACTCATACACACATCTTCTCATTTTAATATGTGTGTGTGTGCACGCCCACACTCATACACACATCTTCTCATTTTAATACGTGTGTGTGTGCATGCCCACACTCATACACACATCTTCTCATTTTAATATGTGTATGTGTGTGCACGCCCACACTCACACACACATCTTCTCAATCATTGCACTTATTTTTTTAAGGCAATGTCTCACTATGGTTCCTGGTCAGCCATGAACTCGCTGTGTAGATCTGTCTGGCCTTGAACTCAGGAAGATCCACCCACCTCTGCCTCCAAGTACAGGGATTAAAGACCTGCGCCACTACCACTGGCTTCCACTTTATTTTTGAGACGCTGTCACTAGATAAATATGGAGCTTTTTCAGTTGGGCTAGACTGACTGGCAAGCCCTGAGGACCCACCTGTCCCCATTCCCAGGGCTGGGATTACAGGTACAAGCAGCCTGGATTTGTATGCAAAAAACGGGCATCGGAGGCTCAAGTCCTCATGCTTATAAAATAAGCCACTTCTGCAGCCCCAGAGATGATTCTTAAGTGTTCCATTTGGATGCTGTGTGTTTTTATGCTAATAGGGTAGGTTTTGTAATGGTAAACTAACCTTACATTCCTCGGACAAACTCCACACGATCATCGTACATTATCATATATATTCCTTTAATTTCCTGAAGCCTTGTTCTGAAATTTCACAGCTGTGTTTATAAAAGATAGGATCTCATGTCATTACTGTTTCTTACAGGGTATGTTTGGCCTTGCTGGCTGAGAAGTGTTAGCTATGATCTTCCAGGAGAGCTTTTGCAGTATTAGTCCTGCTTCTTTAACTTTTTCTGACTCTCTTGCTGAGATACAACTTGCAGTCTGTACAAGTCACCCATTTAAAGCACAACGACATTTGGGGAGCTCACTGGAAGAGCCGGTTCTGTTTCTTCTATCACACTCTCTATGATAGTATAGTTCTAGTTGATAATTTTTTATTGCTATAGATTGTATGTGTGTGTATGTGTGCTTGTGTGTGTGTGTATGTGGATGTGTTTGTATGTGTGTTTCAGTGGATGTGTATGGATATATGTTTGTATGTGTGTGTCTATGTTTTTGTATGTGTGTGTATGTCTGTAGATTTTATGGATGTGTATTTTTCTGTGCATGTATGTGTCTGTGTGTCTGTTTATATGTGTGTGTATGTGTGTGTGTCTGTGTATGTGGGTTTGTTTATATGTATTTATGTGTGTGTCTGTGTATAGACATGTATGTGTGTTTGTATGTGTTTTTGTCTGTGTGTGTGTTGGTATGTGTGTATCTGTGTGTGTTGTTGTGTGTGTCTATGTGTGTGTTGGTATGTGTGTGTCTGTGTGTGTTGGTATGTGTGTGTCTGTGTGTGTGTTGGTATGTGTGTGTCTGTGTGTGTTGGTATGTGTGTGTCTGTGTGTGTTGGTATGTGTGTGTCTGTGTGTGTGTTGTTGTGTGTGTCTATGTGTGTGTCTGTGTGTGTTGGTATGTGTGTGTCTGTGTGTGTTGGTATGTGTGTGTCTGTGTGTGTGTTGGTATGTGTCCTGGGATTTGAACTCTCGTTTTTCTCTTTTCTTGCAGTCTCCTCTTAATGGCTTCATTATCTTCTCTCAGTCTGAGCCATTTGGGGTTCTAATTTCCGTTCCTGAGTAGGCTTGTTTGCTATCCTGTTCAATTAGAGCTGATTATTGCCTCTGACTCCTAGGGACCCCTTTAACATACTTCTGAATGTGCCTCAAAATAGTCTCACACCAGTGTATATGATTTGTAGCTGATATTGCCAAGATGTATAATTTATCTAGGCAGTACCTAATGTGTCCCTGCAATGGCTGAGATGTTTCTAGTTAGTTATCTAGATTGGTGTTATTCAGTGGCCACTTGTGGGCTCTGCAGTAAAGGGCTCTTGGGAAGCCCTACTGAACAAGGAAATGGTGACTCAACCTCTACTCTGGACATCCTCCTCCAGGGCCAGACAAGGAGGTCTTCCTCGGAGCCATGGCTCCGACTTTCAAATCAGCCTGGCATCTGTGACCGCGATTCCCTTCTATGTTGGAGCTGGTTTTTCCAGTTTTACAAGTTGCTGCTGCTGTAGGAAGATGTGAAGAAACTGATCTACGTGTGCGTGTGCATGGCTAGAGCTATCCCCATGCTCCCAAGGACATGTGAAAACCGGGGTAAAATTCCTGCTCTAGAGTTCAGCCCAAGTTCATTCTTTTAAAAGGACACAGGTGGCTCACTGTTCCACGTTCTCTCCTTGCCAGGTGGCGTCAGACGTGCACGTGCTGTGTGACCGAAGCCTGGCTCCTTACCACCGAGACTTAGCCTCTGGGCCTTGCCTTACACTCTGGGAGGGTTCTTCTAGGGTGAACAGTCACCCAGGAGTCTGAACCCTTGAGTCGTAGTAGGCTGTGGTATGCGAACCATGAGGCTGAACATAGATGTGCGGTACAAAAACACATGGGCTTTGGCTATGAAACTTTGGTCTCATTTTGAGAGCAGGAAATGGTGGCTGCCATGGAACAAAGTTGCAGTCAGGGCTCCACGACTTATGATTGGTCTTCACAGTGGCATCAGAGTCTCCAATTGAAGTGGCCTTTAATATATCAGTAACTCTCTGTGCCTCGTCTAGCCTGCCACAGAGCACACCCCAGGCTGAAGCACACCAGGCAGTGGTTTAAGTGAGGTGCTTCAGCCAGGAGTGAACTGTTGAACTTGAGGAGGGGATTGCTATGTCTTGCCACACCACCCCCAGTTCTCGGTTGTCTCTAATGTCACAAGGAGCCCTGTCTGCCTGACAGCACCACTGTCCACGACCTTCACCCTGTCCGGCTTCATTCATGCATCTCTGCCTCAGGACCTCGCGCCTCCACAGACACGCATACAGGCCTGTATACCAAACACACATGTGTGTGCATACCACACACAACACACACATGCACAGACACAGAGAGACAGACACACACACAAATACTTGAGAGGAGAGAGAGAGAGACAGAGAGAGAGACAGAGAGACAGAGAGAGAGAGACAGAGACACAGAGAGAGAGAGAGGCAGAGAGGTAGAGACAGAGAGAGAGAAAAAAGAGAGAGGCAGAGAAAGGCAGAGAGAGAGAGATCTTTTGTTTGAGCTTTTACTTCCCATACTTGGCATTTCACTCCACAGACACAACTGGTTTGGGATGAGGCCAAAGTATCAACATTTTGTTATTGTTGTTGCTTTCTTAAAAATTTCCAATATTGCCGATGTCAAACCAGATCTGATGAAAACTGACTATGACAGCACACATCTAGACAGCCTGGGATTCCGTGCCAAGGTCTGGGAGCCCCAGGGAGACAAAGAAAGGGGTCTAGACTAACTCCTGTGTGCCTGGGCTGACTCAGTGGAAAGGCGAGGCTGTCCTTTCCCCATGACTGTCATGGTCGGAGAGGGAACCCAGTGGTGTGGGAACAGAGTTTGAATGTAAGGCCACTCTCAAACTTGCCAGTGGCAGGGACAAGAGAAGCATGCACAGGCAGTGGCAGAGCCATGTCAGAGCATTCTGAAAGACAATAGGCACTGGGACTCTCTGATGCCCAGAGACAGAAGGGAAAACCTTCCTGCAAGAAAGGGAGGACCATGGGTCACTGTGGGAGACATATGCAAACCAGGCTTAGGGAGCAAGATCTAGCTATAGTCTAATAAGACGGAGGTGGCAGTAAGAAGAAGGAACCTGGGGTGGGTGCAGCATGCACAGAAGGAAGTGTTTGTCGGCCACTATATCGTTTGTTTTGCAGGTAATGGTATTTGCCACCAAGACTGACAACCTGAGTTTGATTCCTGGTATCCACATGGTAGAAAGAGCATTGACTCCCACAAGCTGTCCTCTAAACTCTCTGTGTACTTGTGTGTGTGTGCACATGCACGCACATATGCACACACACAATATAATTTTTAAACCATTTAAAAAAAAAAAGAAATCAACATCTGTTGAATACTGTTGAGCCGGTTTGCAGGCTCTGTATTCCCTCTGGCATTTTGGGCTGGCTCCTGTGCCCAGTGCTATTAAGAGACCATCTCCATCCCCAGACTAGAAGGACTCAGTCATTCTTCACCACAGTTCTGAGAGTACACAGCGCCTGTCCCTAACAAGCAAGGTGACTCATGGGAACTTGATGGACCTTCCCCTTTTTAACCGCTTCTCTGCTCAGACTCTGTCTGTTGCAGGACTTTCCAGGCTCCATTAGCCAGATACTGACTGGCCAGGCCACTCTGCTCCCTTTAACCTCACCTCCCTTCCAGAATGGGCTGGTTCAGGTGGGGCATGACAGGGATCAGCTGATTGGAATTTGCATAAATTCTGGAAAGATCCCTGAAGCTGAGCTAAGGCTTTAGGACAGTAAGGAATCTTTATCATATAGTTCAGACCCGAGGCAGTGCATCAGCCCAGGAAAGCAGTTGAGTTTTGCTTGAAACTTTCTGTGGGGTCTGTAATTGCCTGAGCCCCAGCTCTGTGTTCTCCAAGTACCTAGCTCTCACATAAGAGTAGGGGAAAAGGGGTGTCCTAACATCCTGAAATTCTTCTCTGTATGCTGGTTTCATGCAAATACTTATATACATAAACATGTGCTACTATCGACACATGCTAGAAATATACACCTATAAGTACATGTATGCGCACACATATATGAATTAATATATAGTCTATGTTTGTGTGAATGTGTTAGCAATTGCCAATGGCGTTGTTTCACAAGCCCTGCCCCATCTACAACCCTGAATTATCCTCTTTGGCAAGCTTTGAACCCTCTCAACAGAGCAAATATTTACATGCAAACATCCAGCCCAATTTAGATCAAGTCCAAGCCTTAGCTATCCAACATATCCCTTTCATAATCCATTTTGATTGATATTGATTTGTATGTTTGCAAAGTACCAGGCAGCGGGAGAGCTCTTCTGTATGTCTCGATGCTGGCCGTTTGTTAATTGGTTCCTGGCTCCTCCTTGGCTCCGTGACAGGGTCTCTTCAGCACTTCTGCAGATGGTGCCACCTCCTGTCCCACAAAGGTCCCTACTCATATAGTGAAATGAATTATCAATAAAAAGCAAACTGGCAATTATAGGCAATTAAAAATCAATTATTCAAAAGAACCTAGTATGATAAGACAATTTGAGCTTTATTTAGCAATGAAGGGAAATAAAGATATTTTATTCTTTATACGCACGCATGCATGTCAGAATCAGATCAGGACATCCAAAGGAAAGTCCCTGTCCAGGGTTTGATTGACAAGCTGACAACAGCCCCTTTGCACTGCTAGCAAGCTCTGCTTCCTCCATATTGTCTAGATTCAGACTTGAGTATTTAGTGTAAGTCTGAGAAATCTTAGTTGTGCTTTGGACTATGAGTAACTGGCAACAACTGAGAAAAAAATGGCGGTAGCCAGGCTGTGGGGGAGAGATGGATATCTGGATGGTGGGTGACGGTAAAGTTCCCTGAATGTGTGAACCACTGGTGAGTTTATGGTTATCATCAATAGCTAGTCCTCGCTCACCATTGCTTTCATTGCTTTCTTGATGCTTTGATAAAACATCATGATCAAGACTTATGGAAAGAAGGGCAGGGTTTATTGGAGCATACAGTTCTAGAGGGGCAGAGTCTATAATGATGTCTATAACAGCGTGGTAGCAAGCAGAAGGCATGGTGGCAGAAACAGAAAGCTTGAACAGAAAGTTTACATCTTTGAACTTTAAACATGAAGCAGAGAAAGAAAACCGGGAGTGGTGCAGGGTCTTTAAACTCTCAAAGTCTGCCTCTAGTGACATACTTCCTTCCGCAAGACCTCACCTCCGAAACCTTCCCAGGCAGCACCAACAGCTAGTGACCAAGTATCCAAATATCTGAGCCTACACAGGGATCATCGTTATTCAAACTACTGCAACCATCACTGGTCACACTCTGTGAGGAGATGATAACATTGAAACCTAACTTAAACCACTCATTAGGCTTGAATAAAAGAAGTCAAATGCAGGTCTTCTGCCAAACATGGGAGAGTAGTCAGCTTTCTGAAAGCCAGAGACACAGCAAGCGAGCTTCCCACATTACAATGGAGCTGTGCAAATGAAGACCAGTGGGATTTAGAAATTCTTGACAATAAGACCCATAAGTTGTATAGAAGCCACTCTATATCTGAGTTCTGACGCTCCTATGATTTACTTAAATATAATTGAAATTGTTTCAGGTGAAAGGAGACAGTGATTTCCCTTTTTAGAAACAGAGTTAGGGACATGTGAAAATAAAAACTGCTGATCAAATATAAGAAAATGAACTTCTTGGCCTTTCAGCTCTTAGGCCAACAGGAGATCAGTGGAGTTAGTGTGCAGAACTTAGTGCCAGGGATCCCAGTTGCAGGAAGGGAGGTCCTGAGACCAGGGACTGTGCAGACATTGCTAACAAGAGATTGTCAAGATAAGTGCAATTTGTCAAACTGTGTAGTAAAGAGCCTCCTTCAAGGCAAAGACAATTTTCTAGGGGAAAGGCGTGGGCGGTTAGGGGCTTGAGAGGAGTACCCTGTGAGATTAAATCCAAAGTGCCCTCAGGCAACAATCAAATGAGATATATGTATAGATAGATAGATAGATAGATAGATAGATAGATAGATAGATAGATAGATAGATAGATAGATAGATAGATGAGAGAGAGAGAGAGAGAGAGAGAGAGAGTTAAGAGAAGTCCTTCTTTCTTTCTTCTAAGTGATGAGCATAGGGCCAACACCCAAACCCCTGCCATATAGATCCCCCAACACACACACACACACACACACACACACACACACGAAAGAGAGACAGGAAGAATGCTTTTGGTGCAAATCAGCTCTACACCCCTAAAATCCTCAGATCAGCTCCGACTCTGCCACAGAAATGCTTGTATTCTTCAGAAGGTTTCATTATGAATTTTGCACTAAATGGGGAGCACAAACTTGCATTTTAAATATTTTCTCTAAATTATGAGTTTACTTTAGGTTTTTATACATGGTCCCTTTTCATTTCTCAAGACCTTAAACAAGTAAATATTTGAATTTCTAATTTTTCTTTTCATACAAAATAGTATACATAAGAGTTGTATATTTGCGGAAGCCAAATATTTAAGATATGCAATTCTAAGCTATTAAAAACTGCTACATTTTTTGGTGACACAGCTCCATGTTGATGGCCTAGGGAAATAAAATCAAGAGACAAAGAACCAACTTCTTAAAGAAGTGTAAGTGATTCCATCTACCATGTTGCCTTGTCTCTAGGCTTCCTGGTTTTCTCCTACTGACTCCAAAACTTAGAAGAACAAATTTTAGCTCCAATGGAATGATCAAAATTATTCCTCTTTTATATTCTTTTTATTTTGGCTATCGTCTGCTTAATGAAAATGTAACCATCCTTGGAGAACGTTTAACAGAGATGCTACTGTTCTCAATTCCTGTGCCAAGACAGACATTATTAATCGATCATGCCGCTCTTTTGCTAGTGAGCTTGGACAAAGCCATATACATTTTCTCTGTGCAGTGTTATAAGCACCCACTAGAACTGATTGCAATTAGCACATTGAATGAACCCTATTGTGTGTTTTGACTCTGGTATAGCAACTGTTGACATTTTCTTTTAATTTTTAAAATTTCTCTCTCTCTCTCTCTCTCTCTCTCTCTCTCTCTCTTCTCTCTTTCTCTCTCTCTGCACTGTGTGTGTGTGTGTGTGTGTGTGGGTGTGTGTGTGTACATACCGTGGTGTGATAGTGTGCATATGAAAGCCAGAGGACAGCTCTCATGAGACAGTTTTTCTCTCCCACCACCACATGGGTTCAAGGGATGAAATTCAGGCTTGGCAGCAAATAGCTTTGCCTGTCTAGCCATCTCACCTGCCCCAGCTGCTGGCAAATTTAAATTCTTAAGGTAGGCTGAGAATCTTACCAAAATTGTGTCTATTCATAACTCATATATATATGAAAACAGAAAGAAACGATAAAATAGGAGCATATATAGTATAAATCTATTTTGTTGCTGCTCATTAAAATGGATTTGTTCTTGTGTCTGTTACTATTTAAGTGCAACATAATTACATATTATAGAGTGAGTATACCACTTTAATAGAGGTTATTATTGAAGCTTTGTTATAACTATTTTTATTTGTTTCATTAGAGTACATAAATACTTTGGGGAGGGAGAGCTTTTTTTAAGATGAAAAGATGGTTTTTAATTATTATGGCTTTCTTTGCTTGGAGCTGATGTTCATAATTAACACATATTAGAATCAAATGCGAGCAAGTATTTTATGCTCACTGGAGTATATGAAATTTAACTTCTCTCAGTGGACTCTGTTTTCGCAATGGCCTCTGAGCGCTCATGGTAATGGGAACGTTACGCCAATGTGCTGATCTAAGCCATCACCAGCATTACATCAACTTTTTGCAGAGTTCACACAATGTCACCTTTGCTTGATGAAAATGGCTGTAGTAAAATCTCCTGCTAGTGACTGAAGCCAGATCAGACTTGACTGGTAGGCAGGTACAACCTGAAGGCCAGAAATGCAGTAGAAGAGGCAGGGGCTATGCTACTGACTTCATGAAAACAATACCATCTCAGTTCATTTTGAGTTACTGTAACCAAATACCAAAGGCTGGGTAATTTGAAAAGAGTAGGGATTTATTTGAGGAAGAGACCTAGTCAGTCGTCTTCATCAACTTAGACCACGAAATTCAATATGTATGCTTCAGCATTGCCAGGGCATAAATTTTAATTCAGTTCAGGGATTTATTAGCTTAAAGGTCTAAGGACTTAGCGGTCAGCACTCTGGCCTGACTCTGGGTAGGGCCTTTTGGCACTACATTGCTGGTGGGCTGGAGCAAGAGGTCCAAATCAGGGCTCTCTCCCTCTCCTTACAAACATCAGTGCATTATGGGAGTGGAGGCTACCACTGTGGTTACATCTTATTCTGTCTCTCAAAGGCCTTACCTCCAAATACCATCAGATATGAATTTGAAGATTAAATATGTAACACATGAACCTGAGAGGCTCCATCCAAATCACAGCAAATACAAACGGAAAGTCTGTCTGAAGCTCTGTTTGTTGTGTTGTTGTCAAATATTTGTTTGGCTTTTTCCTCCAAACTTTGTTCCTGCTGATCCCAGCTGAGACTGAGGAATGCTGCTTTGCCTCTTTGTGGGCACTTGGCTAAGACTTTACCTCTCTGTCTTAGCCACAGTGCAAACCACTTCCACGTCAAGCTCCCAGGGGCCTGATTCACATCTGTTCCCCTTTTACCAACTAGATACAGACAAGCACTGGGTACTTGGAAGTCAAGGCTGAAGATGGGGAGGCCACAAGTTAGACCCCGCCTGAGCCTTCTCTAAATCATCAACAGTAAGAAGCACTTGTTTAGGCTTTTCAGGACAGAGGGTAACATGTGTCAGATTGAAACCATTATGAAGTTCCAGATGTGCTGGATGAAGCAATCATTACCTAGTTTTCCCCAACAGGTCTTTAAAATCAGTGTTCCCGTACCCGAGGGTAGGCTGGCTGCAAAACCTGAATGGAATGTGGAGTATCATGAGCAGCTGGCTTATCCCTTCTAGCCACCTCTCACCAGATCCTTCTCCATCCCAACTCTGACATATCAGAAGGCAACAAAAGCGGGAGTGGAAAGCGTACAACGCAGAGGTAAAGAAACTGAGGTAAGCAAGGATTGGCCACTTGTCCCAGGTCTTCCAGATAAACCCTGGCAAATCCAGAACTCAAACAAGGTGGTTCAACTCTAGAACCTGCCTTTTAAACTTCCATGCTAACCTGACTCCCGACTTCCACTGGGTATAGGCAGAGAATTCCCCCTTTGCTGAATTTCGTGCAGGTGGGGCGCTTTGAATTGTCTGTGCATGTTTTCTGCTTGGAAGGGTATCTACAACATCCTGCAGCTGCTGTTGCTATCTCATTTCCAACTAGTGACTCCATAGATACTTCTTCTTGGTGAAAAAGAACGCTATCATCAGGGACAGGTTTCAGAGGTACCGTCTAGTGGGAAGTATCACCGTATACCCGAGTGGGGGCTGCAGTTTGTGAGCCATTTTGCTGTTCATTCCCTAACTTATCTGCTTAGTTGAGAATTGACGGTCCTTGAAGAGGAGGCTTGTTTTAGTGCTAGGAGCCTACTAATCAGAGCTAAGTCCTGCACACATCAACCGGCAAGTCTAAGGGAGCCACTGGACTGCTGGAAACACTTGGATGCTCTCTGGTGAATTGTAGTGGCCGTCAATGATTACACAACAGGCTTAGGGTCACCTTGCCGGGTTTCTATCCATGTTATACCCACATGGCTTTTCCAAAGGTCAGTTACTGAACTTGTCTCAAGCCTCAGACCTCTCATTTTGAACTGAGGAGAATATTATGAAAACGACAATAATTTCACAGCATTGCAGGATGTTAAAGAGATGATCTATAAATCAGCCAGTGGTGGTGCACGCCTTTAATCCCAGCACTCAAGGAGGCAGAGGCAGGAGGATCTCTGTGAGTTCGAGGCCAGCCTGGTCTACAGAGTGAGTTCCAGGACAGCCAAAGATACACAGAGAAACCCTGTCTCCAAAAACAAAAACAAACAAACGAAAACAAAGATGATCTATAGAAATGTGGCAAGCTGAACTAAAGAACTGGAAAAAAATGAAGGTTCAAAGGGCCAACTATAAACTGGGGGTGGGGTGGGGAGTTCTGGGGGTATATTTAAGGAAAACAAGGCTTACTTTGGGTCTGTTGGAATAGGCTTATAATCCCAGCTACTCAGGAGTCTGGTACAGATAGAATGCAAACTTAAGATCAGGCTTGGAAACATAGCCAGAGCCAGTCTCAAAAAAAGATTTTTAAAAGGCTCGGTGAAGTAGCTTAATGGTAGTATGTTTGCCTAGCAAATGGAAGGCCCTAGGTTCAAGTCCCAGTGCCAGAAAAAAAGAAAAATCAGGGAAAAAAAGAAAGAAAGAGAAAGGGAAGGGAGAGAAGCAAAGGAGGAGGGAGGAAGAGACAGGGAAGGAAGGGAAAGAATGAGAGAGAAAGAAAAAGAAGAGGGGGAAAGGAAGGGAGGAAGGAAAGGATTAAAAGAAAACATTGCAATGTTGAGGGCAAATTTGGCAAGACAGAACTGCAAAATAACCTGAAAATTCGCAAAGCTGGAGGCAAACACTGTCTTTGATACCAGTTGTCAGGTCTTCAGCAAATCCATAATTCACGTGGACCTCAGTGTCCCCCTGTGTGATGTGAATTAACAAATGCAAATGTTTGCTCTAATGTCAACCCTTCATGCAGATCTACTCCATGCTGCTTGTTCTCGGAAAGCGGGCTTTCCCTAGGTCATTGCTAAGTTTAGTCTATAAGAAGCACCGATAACTTCACTGGCTAGGGGAGAGTAAAAGTTGAGATCATGCATTCAGATGCAGAAGCAGGAAGGTTTCAAGTTCAAAGCCAGCCTGAGATACATTGCGAGTCCCCGTCTCAAAAACGTCAAACAAAGTCAAATGATACACGTATGGACATCACCCACGTTTTTTCTCTCTTGGCTGATCTACATGAAAGAGAAGCAGTGAGGGTCTCAGGTTTTCACCGGCTCATCCTCTATGCATTCTGATTGAGTCTCCGCAGTAACTGAACTGCCAGCTGACTCCACTGTAGGGCTGTGTCATTGTAGCCGTTTCTGTAATCCTCCATAATTCTCTGAACAAACACAATGTTTTAAAGAAATCACATAAAGTCAGAAGTGACATGGTGAAGCTCCATTCATACTGTGTTCTTTACTTAACTCTTCTGAAATCTAACAAGGGTTACTACGCAGCCTTTCACCCCGGCAGACATGCCACCGCCTTAGAGGAAATACGAGCAGCTTCAAGAGATTTCAAATGGCCAGATCTGACGCAATCTGAGATTGGGTGGAGGCTGATGATGTGAGCAGAAAGCGGCCACCATAGCTTTCTCCCCCTAGCTGTTTACAATAAATAGTAGATTACATCCGCATTAGTTCCAATGAAGATTTAAAATAAGAAAAAGTCTTATCTTTACAACTGAATTCAAACTTATATTGACTTAAAATGTTATTTATGATATGACAATAATAATAATAATAATAATAATAATAGCACAAGAATTATCGATAAATTCTAAGGTTAGAAGTGACACCTAAATGCAACTACTTAGATTGAAACTTGGGAGTGGGAGTTCCTGGCGGAGAACGTTCCTTGTTCACAAATGTGCTCGCTAACACAGAGAAGTCAGACCTGAATAAAGCTTCAGCAGCATTACTTTTTTCTCAGGTAAAGATTTTCTTGCACTGTTCCTGTAGCTTTGCTGTAATTCTGAAAGTATATCACATAAAAATTATTCCATGTAGCTACTAATCAAATAAAACCTTGCCATTTACATGCCTAAAGACATGTTATATTAGTATTTTGGTAAACGTTAAAGTATTGATCTGGGAGTATATCAGCTTTCAACAGTTTGCCAAACTATGACTAATTATTTGTAAATGATTTATTAATATTTGGATTTTTCTGGAATGCAGCTTCAGCATAAAAATATGGCACCTCTGTCCAGATTAAACTCTCCGTCACATTCTGGGTTTGGAGCCTAAGGGGAAGCGGCACATGGATTAAATGTTCTCTATAGAGAGGCTGGCAAGTGATACAGACACAAAGTAAGGGCTGGCAGACTCCATCTCCAGCTCTCAGCGAGAAGAGACTCTGGGACGCGTATGTATATTGTTGGCATAAGCGCAGCCCATCTCAATTACTCCAAAGCCTCAGCCCAAGCTTTTCCTCCTTGAATGAGGCTCAGAGGGATGGCAAACCCTTTTCTAGTCTTTGGATGGATACTGATAACGTGAGCAGGAAATGTTCACCGTAGCCTTCTCCCCTAGATGTTACAGCCTGAAGGCAGCTCCCCTACAGACTAACTAACCTGTCTCCTGGATCTGACCATATACCATAAATCTCCTCAGTTCTGCTGTATGCATTAACTTCACCTCCTGCTCAACTATATTATAAACCAGCTGGTGCTGGGTGCTTGATGCTGGGTGCTGGGTGCTGGATGCTGTGGCTTCTCCATCATGGAGCTCTGACCACCCAATCCCAAGTCAACTATGTCTGTGTTTGTCTTTCTTTCTTTCTTTTCACCCTTCACCACACCCATCAGTTCTGTCCCAGGACCTGCACAGGATGCAACAGACAAAAATACATCTTCTGCCTTGGGTGGCATCCCCACAGTGGGCCAGGTTTGAAAGTTGTTCATGTTTCAGATGGAGAATCCCTGTAGGTGGATGTGAAGGTGGTGTTACAGGGATTCTATGGGAATAGGACAAAAAAAACTCTGTGGGCTTTGAATATATACATAACTATATAAGTAAAAACATTTGTACATAGAGCTTAAAAAGGACTGTGATTTCCTTCCGTTGTCCCGCAGCCCTCATAAAAACTAGTGTGGAATTAATTCTTTGGAAATATCTTTTTATTTCAATTTGCATTTGGAAGATCGGAGCATCAAGATTTGGGGGAAGTTGTACAAATTTGTCTGCATTGGTACCCACATCGAAGACCATGCTTATTACTCTAATCTGGCACAAAAGAGAGTTATTCTGACTTAATAAATTGCTTCAACTGTGCTGAAGTACAAATGCCTCGTTACTCAATAATGTTTAGAAGAAACAAGAGACTTGTTAATATTTACATCCCTACTAAAGCCTGTCACTCAAGCGAGTGCACGGTGCTCACTAACAAACATAATTATGCTTGAGACCCAGCTCGCTTTGGTTATGTTTGACCGGTGTCTCTGCGGGTGAATATTGGAACCAATTAAGATAAAGCACGTGATAGTGATAGATCCAGGCCTTGGGCGTGGGGTAACATCTGCCCTTCTGGAGTTGTATAATGATGGGTGGACGTGACAAACGGCGGAAGAGGCTTTCGGAATTGAAATATGCTCTCTTTGGTGTTGACTTGTAATTTGAATAAATATGTGTGTACATGAGGAATGTGATTGGGAGCTGCCACCTAGCAAGGTTTTTACAATCCGTACCCTTCTCCTGCTTCAGTTGACTACCCTTGTCCTCAACTCAAGACATGCCAGCTACCACCTCAAAATGTCCTAATGCTTTTAAGTCTCTTGTCTCCAAGTTCTTCTTCCAACCCCTGGAAAGCTGGGAGGGCCATGGGCATGCCACTTTTCAGTGTATTCTCACCCTAAAATTCTCTACTTCCCACCCCAGGGCTCCATTTCGTACCAATAACAGCTGAAAGCCTCAGTCAGCCATGATCTGAGTCCAAATGAATACTATAGATTTTAACATTCAAATTCTGTGAGTCAGCTCAGGAGGTAGAGCCACCAAAGGATCCTGGTCTCAAAAACATCTCATGGCTCTGAGTTAAGGCAGATACACCCTTCAGTGGACCAGAAGCTTAGGTCTGTCCTGTGGCTATCTCTATGTTACTTGTGGTTAGTGGCTAGAGAAGAGGGGTGATGGTGGAGTTACCCCACTCTACATCTGAGCATCTCCTGTCGAATGAGTAGAAACTGTCTACACCACTGGGTGCTCTCACAGAGTTCTGTTAAGGGGATCCGACCTCCTCTTGACCAGACAGACAAATTGCGTCACGGTGTGGTGACTAGGAAACAGAGAAAAGATGTCCTTCCCTTCATATATAATCCTTACTAGATGACTCCATCTGTCCAATGTCATTGCTTACATATTCATAAGACTGCTCACAGGAAATAAATCTTTTTATTTTACCTATGCCAGATCTTAGAAACTCAAGCCACGCACTTAGTTTTTCCTAGCTTTCCCCCAGAAAATCTGGCCTTACTCCAAAATTCCCATCATCGCAGGATTTGGATACCGAGAGGACTGTCAATAGAGGAAAAGTGAGGCAAACACCAGGGGACCATCTAGACTGAAACCTAGTCCTGTTGTTTGAGTCCCAGCACAAGGTGTCAGGAAGGAAAATTAGAACGGGAAGCTGCTGTTCGTTGGCCATGTGCCTTCCCCTTTGACACCACGTGATGAACTTCTTGGAGGACAGCGTCTTCAAGTTCTCCTTCCACAGAAGAACATAAACACTTCCTGGTTAAAATCTCTTTTTAAGAAATGAGAACTTTAAAGGCATTAAAGAGAAGCATAGCGATTATAATTTGCAATGTCTTTTGCTTCTGTCAGTTTAAATTAAGCCCATGATATCTGAGCACAATTTCCTATATTTAATAATACATAAAGCAAGATAATTAAAAGGTATGCACACATGCTGGGAGAGAAACGTTATTGAGTGGAGCTGACTTTAATCTCCTCCTCTGTAGATGAAATGTGGTAAAACCGGACTGCTCAAAGCAAACACAGAGGACAATGGTGATGGTGGGGACTGCTCCTCCACCGGCTTTTTCCTGTGACTCAGACTTCCTGTTGATAGGGTATTTCTACTTGAAAACCCTTATAGGCCATGTCAGAGTCAACATTCAAAACTGGGCCGATCACCAAGACCCCCAAATCTGCTGTGTTCTCCACTTAGGAATGGAAACAACCACTAGATCAGTAGACCTGGAGTCTTCCCTGTTTTACACTGCCCCACAAAACACAGCCACCCACACATACACAGTCACCCCACATACACAGTCACCCCACATACACAGTCACCCCACACATACACAGTCACCCACACATACATGGTCACCCCACACATACACAGTCACCCACACATACACAGTCACCCCACACATACACAATCACCCCACACATACACAGTCACACCATATACACAGTGACCCACACATACACAGTCACCCACACATACACAGCCACCCACACATACACAGTCACCCACACATACACAGCCACCCACACATACACAGTCACCCACACATACACAGCACCCCACAATACACAGTCACCCACACATACAAAGCCACCCACACACACACAGTCACCCACACATACACAGCCACCCACACATACACAACCACCCACACATACACAACCACCCACACATACACAGCCACCCACACTTGTGAATGCGAACCCAGACATGTCTTGCCACACTCCTAGTCCAGTTGCTTCTCCTTTCTCTTCAACAGAAGAGGGATACTTCCTATTCTTCCTCCAAGCTTAATTTGCCTCCTTCCTGTATGCTCTCTTATAGAAGCCAAAGTGACCTTTTAAAAATACAAACTCAATTGTACCATTCCCTGTCCTCAAATATCTGTGGCTTTTCATAGGATGTAATTTACATGCATCTTTTTTCCCCGTTACTGACAAGCTCCTGCTTCTCCAAAATCAGACGTTTATTGCCCTCCCGCCCTGGCATTCCACAGCGCAGTCGTATTGAAATTCACTTGGCTCCTCCAAACACACCACACTGGAATCCTTTTCCAAAACTCCGGTGCTCATTACTAGTCTTAGTTTAAATCCCAGTTAACCTGCCTCATCACATCTGTGAGCCTTCCTCCTCCGCTGGCATTGCATGCTAAATGCACCCCACCAGAGGGCTCACGTGTTGAGAGGGCCCACCCACTAATCTATACTCTCCACTGTACCGTTCACCCTGTGAGGGAAGAAAGGTACACAAGGAAGGGGGTATACGTAGTTATGGGTGCGTCTCTGTAATCCCTTGGGAGACAGAGTTCTACCTGTGAACTTGGGAAGAGGATTGCTTTAGCACACAGGTAGCCACACTCAGGGATAGCACAGCAAGTCTGCTCACAGCTCAGCAGCTGCAAGGCTGGGAAGGACTGACTCAGACCCACTGTCTCCTGTGCTCACTCTGTGCTCCTGGACCCAGACGCTTGCCTTGAAAGGCCGGCTGTCTCCTGTTAGACTGTAAGCTTCTCACAGGCAAGTTTCTTATCTAATTCACCTTTATGCTCCCACAGTATCTGATACAGTGTCCTCCACAAGGAAGGCATTTAATACATATTTGATGAATGAACTAATGGATGGCTGAGAAGCCAGAATCAGAAGGACCTTGTTTGTGCCATAATTAAGAGATCCTCAGAGGTTTGTGGCTTGGACTGCTTTAACATACCCATTGCTGACGAGTTGGACAGGGCCCCAAACCAGCACGCGCGACAGTCACCTGAGTTCCCATCATGCTGGTCTGCGGAGGATCCCAAGTATTGACAACCGCAGGGTGAATGGCAATAAAGAAAGACTAGCCAGTGTGGGAAACTTTGACTTCCAAATTTCTGCCATGATGTCTCCCTTATGCAGAACAGGCGAAATGCACAAATAGTCTTTCCTAATTTAGCAGAGTTCCCGGGGCGACCGAATCTGTGGAGCCAAGAAAGATTTGGGGAATATTGTAGGCGGCAGCTAGAGTCTATATGTTTAACTTAGCATTGCAGAGCATTTTATTTCAAGCCAGTGTATAATTAGAGAGCCTGCCATGAAAATGAGCGGTTTTGTTTATTTATTATGTAAGTATGCCTTTTATTAAAACGACTTTGTGAAAATCTAATTGCCACTACAGTAATATAGCATAGCGGTCCCTTACATAAATACATGATTATTATGTACAGTCACTTATCTGTGAACGAGTTCTGCTACTATTTTCCTTAATTAAGGATACAAAAGGGCTTCTTCATCTTTGCATATTCCCTTGCTAGGACATTGATACTCATTATTTCCTAAGTCCAAACACTGAAACTGTGTCAAGAATGCATCCATCACGAGATGGGCGCTGAGAGTCAGCGGAATTTTCAACCCTGTCAGCAATTTCAGCAATTTGCAATCTCTGTATCTCTGACATGTGTTTTTATTGGTGAAGATCACTCTCAAATACCAAGATCATGAGAATGATTCTTTGGGTAGTCTCTGCAGCAGCCTAATGTAATGACAGTAATTAACAGCCTGCGATTAGCAGCCACTCCAGAAAGTGTGTGAATGTTAATTTGCTTCCACTAATGCGCGGCACTTCTGTGTAATGAGATCTAAGCTATAGGTTCACGGGGAAAGCAAATTATTTTCCAGCATTTAATCATACAAATGATTCTTAGTTAATCACTTCAACAGTAAACCTCAATGTTCTAATAAGTGACATTTGTTTTTCTGTCATTCAGTTTACTATGGTATAGGCCAGGGCAAAGATGCGGCTTTCCTAACGGTCAAACTCCCACTTGTCAGCATCGGCATTTCAAAATAAGAGTCCCCCTCGGAGCGTGGCAGAATGGGACTAGGTTTATGCACATGTAGAAAAGTAAGAGGGGCTTCAAATCATGTTCTTCAGTCTTTAAAGCCATTTGGTGCCTCATTGTCTTAGTGTATACATTTGTAAGCGTAGGGGGGAGGGCCCTGCGGATGATTCCCTTTTCCCTTAGACATGAGTGTCTTGATGACCAATGTAGAGCAAAAAAAAAAAAAAATTCCCATTAATCAAGCATTAATAAACTAAATCCCTGGCACTCTGAGTGTGAGAAGGAAAACCAAAATCACGAGAATGTGAACACAGTCATTAAAAAAAAAACCATCTTCTTAGAAGGTTCATGTCCTTCTGTGCTTGCCTGGAGTGGCTGAGTCGCAAGGCAAAGCCTTAGACAAAGGAGGAAAGGGGCCGAGTGAGACCAGCTTAGAGCTGATAATAGAAAATCACTTCAAAAGACCGTGCATAAGCATCGAGGAATAAAAAGAAGCCTTTGGGAGCCCGAGTGCAACCCAAAAATATTGTCTGTGTACTTACCAGCTTCACACTTAAAGTGGAAGGTCAGGCGCTGTGTGAAGGGTGCTGAGTCACACTGTCACACTGCCCTTTGTTTTCAGATGCGGCTTATAGCAGCGATGACGGAAACGTAGCCCAACTAAAGGAAAGAACACATCGTTCTTGTAACTCGCCTTTAACCTCTAAGCTAGGGTTTCCAAGATCTATTATGAAATTGATCCTTCATCTTTTATTAATTTACTTCAAGGAGACTTGTGACATCAGCTCTTATCTTTGGGTAGTGCCGTAGCTACTTCAGTCGTCCATCAGAATGGCCTGCGGACACGTCTGTGGAGCATTTTCTTGGGTGGTAATTGAATTAGGAGAGCCCAGTCCAGTGTGAGTGATGTCATCCTGAGGTAAGCAGGCCTGGACTGTATAAGAAAGGTAGCTAAACATCAACTTGGAAGCAAGCCAGTAAGCAGTGGACCGCTATGGCAGTGGTTCTCAGCCTGTGGGCCGTGACCCCCGACGGGGGTTGCATATTGGATATCCTATATACCACATATTGACATTACAATTCACAACAGTAGCCAAGTTATGATTATGAAGTAGCAATGAGATATGTTTATGGTTGGGGTCACCACAACATGAGGCACTGTATTAAAGGGTCACAGCACTGGGAAGGTTGGGAACCACGGCTGCTCTACAGTGTCTGCTTTCGTTCTTGCCTCCAGATTCCTGCCTTGAGTTCCTCCTCTGGCTTCCTTCAGTGATGGGCTGAAACCTGTAAGCCAATTAAACCCTTTCTCCCCAAGCTGCTGGAGTTAGTGTTGTCTCACAGAGACATAAAGCAAACCGGGACAGACTGCCAGAGTTTCCCAGTCTGGTTTGAAACTCTGTTTCAGGGTTCTTCATTATGAACAATAGCACTAATTTTCTAAGTGCCTAAGCTATTCATAAGAACCAGAATTGGAGTGAGCTGGGCGATAGCTCAGCCTGTTAAGCGCCCTGCGTTGGCACAAGCGAGGTCCCGAGTTCAAACCCCGGGTTCGTGTGATTGCCGGGCAGTGGTGGCGCACGCCTTTAATCCCAGCACTCGGGAGGCAGAGGCAGACGGATCTCTGTGAGTTCAAGGCCAGCCTGGTCTACAAGAGCTAGTTCCAGGACAGTCTCCAAAAGCCACAGAGAAACTCTGTCTCGAAAAACCAAACCAAAAAAAAAAAAAAAAAAGAAGAAGAAGAAGAAGAACCAGAATTGGATGCCCATTCCGTGTTGTTGTTGTTTGTTTTTTGTTTGTTTTGTCTTCTTGAAGTGCTAGGAACAGAAGCGAGGGCCTCATATGTGCTAGGTAGGCACTGTACCACCAAGATACATGCCTAGCCCAAGAAACACAATTAAAGAAGAGCCCTTTGCTTTGTGCGTTAGGAACACACCCACAACAGCATGTGGAAATATACGGGAGAGCACCCCAACCAGATCCACAAGCACATGTACAAGCTGTGATCCTCTGGCTAAGAGCAAGACTGCCTCCAGCCAAGGCAGACAATTGCCAATGAAGCATGAACCCAGAAAAGCCTTTTTTATGCCGGTCTTCATAGTGGATGGTCCAGTCCAATACTGCAACATTCATCTTCTCTTTTCTGTTTTCTGTGTGGTTGGTTGGGGTTTCTCTTTGGTTTGGTTTGGTTTGGTTTGGTTTGGTTTGGTTTGGTTTGGTTTGGTTTTTCAAGATAGGGTTTCACTGTAGCTCTGGCTGTCCTGGAACTCACTCTGCAGACCAGGCTGGCCTCGAACTCACAGAGATCCACCTGCCTCTGCCTCCTAAATTCTGGGATTAAAAGCATATACCACCACCACCTGGCTCTCTGTATTTTTAACATATTTTTAATATCATATTTTATTAGTTCTTTGAGAAGTTCATGCAATATATTTTTATCATATTGACCCATTATTCCTACCATAACTACTCCTAGATACACCCACCACCTCTCAACCTCAGTTCCTGTTTGTATAAATAATCTGCTAAATCCAATTTGTGCTTCCTGTATGCTCCTTCCTGGGTGTGACTGACCTACAAAGAGGCCAAACTCTTTAAAAAAAACTGACTTTCTTTCCCCAAAAGCCATCAACTGTCAATAGCTCCTCAGTTAAGGACGGGGCTTATGAGCCCCTTGCCCCCTCCAGACTAAAATATTGACAGCCTTAACCTTGTGCAGGCAGCAACTGTTATCAGTTCAGGCAGCCAGTCCTGTCTGTGCAGGGCACTGTTCAGACAAATTCAAAGTCAGTTCGATACTATGTCTAACAACATGGTAAGTATTAGGCTCACCCCGAGACTGATGAAGTCCTCAATCATGGGTTCTTGGTCAGATTCACTGTATCGGCCATCTGCTTCCTTTTATGGAGCCGGCCTTAAATCCAACCAGAAAGTTACCCCCATAATATCATTGCCACTATGGGACCCATGGGCGTATCCTGCTAAGCCAGTCATTGTTGTAGTTCATGGAGTTCACGGCTGGGTTAAACAGTTGATGAATCGCCCCACCCCAGAAGCCTAATTTGGAGTTTGAAAACTAGCCAACAGGGAGGTATTTTCTGGTTAGTACCAACCTAAAGTTTCCATGTTCTGTGAATACAGTGTGTGATGACCTCAGCGATAAGGTCTTACCATCGAGTTCTGGTGGACAATAAAGAGCAATGGTGAGAGCCTGTAATGTTGGGGGGTGTCTTCTAGAGCATTCCTGATAGGGGTGTCTTCTAGGGCGTTCCTGACAAATAGCTCAAATGGAAGTATCTAACACCTGGCTCTGGGCTTTTCACTTGACATCTTATGGCTTCTGCAAGAAACAATATCCTCTGTGTAGGATAACTCCAATGAAATGTGTGTGTGTATACATATATATGTGTGCGCATTTGCGTGCGTGTGAGTATACATACATATATATGTATGTGTGTTTGATCCTGTGTGTGTGTCTATACATTCATATGTGTGTGTTTGTGCATGTGTGTATATACATGCATATATGTGTATTGTTATTAAGTGTATGTGTGTATGCATGTGTGTGTGTGTCTTATAAAATCATGCTTCCATGTGGCCTTTCAAAACATCCTTAGTGTTAGTCATTCCTCCCACCAGCCCCCTCTTCTGCCCCCCCCATACCCTTCTCCACCTTTGAGCCTCCCTCCCTATCCTTCCCCTTTCCTCGTTCACATCATTCATCTCCTCCTGCACCTGCATCTCCTCCTGGAGCATATGGCGAGACAGGTGAGCACCTGCATAGATAATGAGTAACCGTCTCTGCATGCACTCTGCTCCCTTTTTCTTGGCCCATTTATCCACCAAACAAACATTTATTGAGGCTCTCTGTGAAGGGTCAAAGGACACAAGTTGACCTAGCAAGACTGCTACTTGATTTGCCTCTTTCCTCTGGGCAACACTAAAGATTACATTTTCCTGCTTACTTCTTTAAAGAAAAAAAAAGTCACTTTGTATTGTAATTATTTGTGTGTGTGCTTATGTGTATTTGTGTAAGTGTGTGTGTTTGTGTGTGTGTGTGTGTGAAAGTGCCTGACAAGGCCAGAAGAGAGTATCTGATCCTCTAGCGCTGGACTTACCAACAGTTGTGAGCCGCCTGATGTGGGTGCCGGGATCTGAACTCCAGCCCCATGCTGGAGTCCAGGCATTCTCAAGTGCTAACTGCTGAGTCATCTCTCCAGCCAGCCAGGATGCTCCCTTCTGAAGCTTGCATTAAGATGAATACGCAGGCTTCATTTGGAAAATTGAAAGCTGACCTTCCTGATGGATCATCTTCCCTCCTTGCCTTCAGTGGTGGTTGGAATGAGAATGGCCCCCATAGGCTCCTATGTTTGAATGCTTGGTCTCCCTCTGATGGAACTGTTTGGGAAGAATTAGGAGGCGGGGCCTTGCTGGAGGTGCTGGGGGAGGGAGGACTCTGAGGTTTCAAAAGCCCGTGACGTTCCCAGTTAGCTCTCTCTGCCTCATGCTTGTGGATCAAGATGTGAGCCCTCAGCTACCATCCCAGTGCCTTGTTGCCCTTCTTGCTGCCATGCTCCCTGCTGTGATGGTCGTGGAGTCCTAACTCTCTGAAACTGTAAAATACCTCGGTCGTGGTGTCCTATTACAGCAATAGAAAAATAACTAAGACATTTCCCCCCTTCCTTCTTTTACCACTTGTTTTTCATTTACCCAGAAAGACCCATGACAATGCAGTGCCAGTGTTTAAAATCAGAACCCTAAGAAAAGCATACATGGATTCCCCCTGGGAAGGGGAAATAGACAAGATCTGACAAAATTGGAGGCCAGGGGAGAAGGGAGGGCAGAAACAGAGGAGTGGGGGAGAGAACTTGAGGGAATGGGATAGTCAAAATGGGGAAAGGACAGAGATGGAGAGCAAGGAAAGAGATATTTTGATTGAGAGAGCTATTATGAGGCTAGCAAGAAACCTGGCACTAGAGAAATTCCCAGGAATCCACAAAGATGACCCCAGCTAAGACCATAAGCAATAGTGGAGAGGGTGCCTGAACTGGCCTTGCCCTGTAGTCAGATTGATGAATATCTTAAATATCACCATAAAACCTTAATCCAGCAACTGATGGAAACAGAGGCAGAGACCCCCCAGCGGAGAACTGGATTGAGCTCCCAAAGTCCAGTCGAAGAGTGGGAGGAATGAGAATATGAGCAAAGAGGTCAAGACCATGATGGTGACACCCACTGAAACAGTTTATCTGAGCTAATGGAAGCTCACCAACTCCAGCCAGACAGGAAAGGAACCAGCATAGGTCCAAACTAGACCCTCTGTATGTGGGTGACAGTTGTATGGCTGGATAGACTGAGGGGCCACTGGCAGTAATACCAGGATTTATTCCTACTACTTGTACTGGCTTTGGAACCCATTCTCTTTGGATGGATACCTTGCTCAGCCTAGATATAGTAGGAAGGACCTCGGAACTTCCCCAAAGCAATGTTCCTTACCTCTCTGAGGAGTGGGTGGGGGGTGGGATAGGGAGAAGGTGGAGGGGATGAGAGAAGGGGAGGAGTGGGAACTGGGATTGGTATGTAAAATGAAAAAAAGATAGTTGGTTTTTTCTTTTTTTTAAATAAAATAAAATCAGTGTTTCTGAAAACAGGGAAGATGGCTCAGTGGGTAAAGTGTTTACCTCACAAATGTGAGAATCATATTTGGACCTCATGAATCCATGTAAAAATCAGATGCACATAGTAACCCACCTGTAAGCATGCAAGAGGTAGAGAATGGGAACCCTCAGAGCAAGACTGGCTCATCAGGAAGCTCTGTGTTCAACTGAGATGCCTGCCTCGATAAGTAAGGTGGAAAGCTGTGGAGGAAGATACCCGACATCAACTCTGCCTCTACATTTAGACACACACACACACACATGCACCCACACACATGTGCTCATACATGTGTACTCATATTTTTTAATAAAAAGTCAGTGTGTCTATAGATAAATGAAGCATTACATACTCCAGAACAATTATACAGTGTTCAGTTTCTTTACACACACACACACACACACACACACACACTCTGTATATGAATATTCCAAAGTTTTCATTACCTTATATAGAAAAAAAGCAGGTTTATTAGATCTAGTGAAAGGACTATATCTACATATCCTAGAGCATACAGAGAAGAGAATTTAATCTGTATAATGTAAATGACAGGATCAATTTGGAAGGATGTTTTTAAGTCAATGGAAGGAAGTAGCCTTTTCTTTGAAGACGTGTTGCTATCAAGCAGGATCTCACGGCTAACTGTCCAATTTTTATCTGATTTGAAGTTAGCTAGAATTTTCCAGACTAAGACTCAGTATCTCCTTACAACTTTGCCATAATCATTTTTTCCATTAGCCACTGTGAGCTTTGATGCTACTAGTTAACTTCATGCTCTAATCAGAGCTTAGCTCCCTCATCTGTCTTCCAAATCATCCTTTATTCTAAAAAGAATTGATCTACTTTTGCCCAACACTGATGGACCACCAAATTATTCTTAAAGTTAAATAGCAAAATAAGTTATCAGGCATGTGTACATCTAATTATGCAACGCAGCAGAATCGCTGTCTCCAAACAAAGCTGGGTAGAGCCTTCTTTAAAAGTTACATTTTAACGCCCCGACTGCTGTTTTGGTCCTCGTTCTCCTTGCCCTGTCTCACAGACCTGCGGTCCCCTCCTCCTGCTGCAGCTCTGACACCATCCTGAGAACCGCCAGTGGTATTCTGTAAATGCCAGCCCAAAAATCTATCTACAAGAACATCTGTTCAACAGTGCAAAGCTGATGCAATTACCGAGCATCATCTCCTCCCCCTGCTGGGGTAACTGCTCCAAAGCATTGACTCTTTGCCCCGAGCTAACAAGATCCAGAAACTCCCTGTTATGTACAAAACCTGCTGCTAAGAACCCGTGTAGCTTCATCACAAAATCATAACCCAGCCTCTCAGCTACAAGAGTAGCTAACACCCCTGTGCCATCGGGTCTCAGAGACTCTCGCTCAAACCCAGCGAGTCCAAGACCCCGTCCTCCCCCGCTGACCTGTTTCCTCTTAATATAAATGGTCTCCCAAAGAACATGATTGAGGAAGACATGCCTACTGTTCTAATATCACTGTTTGGGAAAGTACAACTGCGGAAACGGGATAATTAAATGTCAAACTTCTGAATTAGAACTGAGACAGAGTAATAAAAAGAAATCCTTGCTGAGCACTTGTTACTTGGCAAGGGCTTCCTGGACGTTGTGTGTGTGTTACTTCATCTGATGGAGGCTTTAGACACCAGCAGTCAAGAAACCACCATTTTGGATCTATCGTGTTAAAATTGGGTGTTAGACTTCAGATCTAACTCGCAAGGAGATGGAGCAGTGTGGTCAATAGAGGTGACGCAGAAGCTTGAAGTGTTATTTCAAGTAACAGTGCTAGAATGAGGGCAGGGCAATTCTGTAGTTTAGAGTATGACATCATCATACTGAAATGAGTAGATCCTTAATCTACTCAGTTTCCACATCCGTGAGATGGGGGAGGAGAGCTAAATGATTTCTGCCATCTCAAAGTGGTCTCAAATGTCATTCTCACTGACTTTAAGAATCAAATTTCTTCTCAAAATTCTTTTTCAACTATACATTACTTCTCTGGTGTTTCAGTTTCTCTTAAATACAGAATAAGGCTAAGAATAAACTGTCTCCACTATCAAAAGGACTAAGGCTCAATAATGAGATGCTAACAAATTATTCAGTTGGTTTTTTATTATCTTTCTGTCTCTGGGAGAATCTTGGGTACAGAATCTCCCCAAATACAAGTGTTTGATCACGGGGGGGGGGGGGGGGGGGGGCAGCAGGATGGCTCTGTGGGATGACTCAGCAGAATGGTTCGGTGGGATAACTCAGCAGGATGGCTCAGTGGGATGGCTCCAAGGGATGGCTCAATGGGATGATGACTCAGCAGGATGGCTCAGTGGGGTGGCTCAGTGGGATAGCTCAGAAGGATGACTCAGCAGGATAGCTCAGTAAGATACCTCAGAGGAATAGCTCAGCAGGTTGGCTCAGTGGGATGACTCAGCAGGATGGCTCAGTGGGATGGCTCCAAGGGATGACTCAATGGGATGATGACTCAGCAGGATGGCTCAGTGGGGTGGCTCAATGGGATAGCTCAGAAGGACGACTCAGCAGGATAGCTCAGTAGGATACCTCAGAGGGATAGCTCAGCAGGTTGGCTCAGTGGGATGACTCAGCAGGATGGCTCAGTAGTGGGATGGCTCCAAGGGATGGCTCAATGGGATGACTCAGCAGGATGGCTCAGCAGGATAGCTCAGTGGGATAGCTCAGCAGGATAGCTCAGTGGGTCCTCAAGACCCACATGATGGAAGGAAGGGGAGAATTCATTACTTCTGCCTTTTATATAAATGTAGTGGTATATACCACACACATACACACACACACACACACACACACACACACACACACACACACATGCATGATAAAAATTTAAGTATATGGATTCTAGCAGGCTTAACTGAAACAGTAAGGATTCTAATAGTACTCATAGTCCCAAGAAGAACTGTGGGACACTGTACATATATATTGCAGACACTCAAAGCTGATTAAGAAGGTCAGTATAATTGACGATCGAATACTCATCCTTCAGTGGCCTCCATCTCCACCCTCCAAGTCTCACTAGAAAAAGAACAGGAAAAACGTAAGAGCAGGAAGAAGGGGTAGAGGGCTGTCGACATGGGTCACGGTCGTCCAGGTACGGCCCAGCCACCACACTCTTGAGCAGCTGTATCGACCTGAACAAGACCTGCAGAAGATAGTCTATGCCTGAATGACGGAGGAGCTCATGGGGCCCCATGAGGACTGCTGGGGGAGCGAGAGACATTTCCTGGATGTGACAGCCATAGACTGATGAGATGCCAGGCTCCCTCACCCATTCTTCCATAACCAACACTAGCTGAGGTCACTGTTTCACTCCAAGAAAGTCAGTAAATAAGTCATGATATAATCAAATATATCTTCCGTGTCCCAGCACCAGGCTGCATGCTTAAATGTCAAAATAATACAAATCCATTACAAGGGGAGGCACAAGGGTCAAGAACGGGCTGTGCACCCCAGCTGTAGAATCTTCTGGAGCTGCTGCAGAAAGGGGCAACGGTTATAGGAAGCAGGCCGATAGCATTGAGAAGATGAAGAAAACAGCAAATGGCTGGAAGCTTGCTGCGTGGAGAGAGTAGCTGCTCTGTTGGTGTCAGCAGAGAATCTGAGAAGCAGAGACCTTCTCTTTGCCTTGAAAGACACATTTGCAACAAGTCCTTCAGGATTGTTCTTTGAATTGTCCACCTCTTGTTTTGATAGAAAATTAAAACCAGTTGTGATGCTTCCATTAGAGCCTAGCCAATGTCAAGGAAAGAAAGGAAAATGAACTAATCCTAAATTAAATCCTTTCCCATTTTTCATTACTACTAATTTGTAACTCTCCCTAGAAACCAATCACTGACCAACTATAGATATTTGTCTGTAATTCATGCCATTCTGTGGGGTGGCAGCCCCTTAGACTTATGCTTCATAAGGAAGCTGGTTGAAGAAAGAACAACGCTGGCCCTGTTGAGGAGATAATGTAATAAAGCATGCTTCTGGAAGGGAAATATCAAACCCCACACTTCATATACATAATAGCAATAGGGCCTGCTTAGAATTTGGGCTACTTTAGCTTGCTCTCTGACTCTGAGAGCTGGAGCATCCTGCACAGTTGCACTGTGCCAACATTCGTTAACTCTAATATGCTGCCTAACATCTTTGCAGGGCCTGGAAGACCACTAGGGGCTTCACGATGAGCACACATGAAGGAAGTGTATCCAAAAAGGAAACATGCTCCGTAGACCTCTGGCTTTTTGAAAAGATAATAGCATTACCTTTCTTCCCTCCTCAGGGCATCTCTTTTCTTCTCATTTCAGAGAGTTACCATTTATTTTTAAATAAAATTTTAATTAAAGCATAGTTATGTCTTTTCCCTTTTCCCTCAAACCCCTCCCATACCCTATCCTCATTCCCTCTCAAATCCATGGCCTCTTTATTATGATTCATTATTATTACACACAGAAAGATGCCCCACACATGTGACACCTACTGCGTCTGCTTAGTGTCGTTTCCCAGTAAATGATTGACTTCAGAGCGGACCACACCAACAGACATGCTAACATGCCAGCCGGGTCAGTTTTGCCAGTCAGCATCTCTCACTTCATGTGGTGAGCTGCGTAGAGAAGTTGGCCCGTGTTTAGGATTTGTCGCTGCGGATAGACGACTTTGGAAAATCCTTAGCTGGTTGAGCATGAAGCTTGGTGGCAGGGCACTTGCCTGCCATGTAGGGAGCCCTTGGTCCTACCCCTAGCACTGAGGAAGGAGAATTTATCTAAAAGACCAAAACCCTCACTGTGAGAGACACTTTCTCCACTGCTGTCCTGGATGTCCTTGGCTCTTTTCTTCATCACAGACCCTCTCCCTTCCATCATTTTCCCCAGCCCCATTGCAGCTTGGGTGTCCTTAAGCTTAAGTATCTTCTTGGCAAGAGAGAGGCTCACTTGGGATACACAGTACAGAACTTTTCATTCATAACAAGTCATAAGAAGTAATATGTTTTAGTGTGGGGGCGGGGCACGCACGTACGACAGCATACGTGTGGAGGTCAGAGGGTAACCTGCAGAAATGGGTTCTTGCTTGTCTTTCCACTGTGTGGAAAAGCCCCACCAGGGGATTGAACTCAGGATGTCAGGCACAGCCACAAGGATCTTCACCCTGCTAAGCCATCTTGCCACCTCACGAATAGTTTTATTTACTAGTCCACCACTGCTCGATCCATTTGCCAGGGGCTGCACGACCTGCACAGGCAGAGTGGGGCACGAGGCTGGGTGGCAGTGACAGCTATGTCCCCTGTTTATGTCCCAGAATTTGACTGCTTATAAATTAGAGCCAAGGCAAAGAAAACGAATTATTTCGTAAACAAATATCAGAAGACCCTGTCCACAGCAGGGGACCTCCTGATCAATGCTTTTGGATTTTCAGAGCTCTTAGGCAAGGTCATTTCCATTATAAGAAGTCATCAGGTTGCACTACCTACCCATAATCTCTCTCTCTCTCTCTCTCTTTTTTTTTTTTGCTTTAACTGCTTTTGTTTTCACCAAGCCCCCTTCTGATTACCGCTGGACCACCTCCAGGGGAAAATATCTGAGAGTATCTTCTAAACCTGAAATGCATGCAGTCCAGAGACAAAGCTGTTTCCAGCACTAATGAAACCAGGACATTAGCCGTTATGATTTCTATGCAGCAACCACTTTAGCTTGGTGCCTATACGCTCGATTTGGAGAGATGACTCTATTCTTAACATGCCAATAAAAATCAAAATGTTAAGCCTGCAAAATGTGCCTCAGTCTCAAGCCGGTGTGAATCCACCAAGGAGTGAAAGCCACATTGTGAGTGCTCTTGGAGCCCAAACAGCCAGCTCTGTATGGTTTTGCAGAACCCCTGCACCCTGGCTCTGTTGCTTCTCTGAAATTTGGCCACCTAGGCAGAAACTTGGCAACACTTGACTCTTGGCAACTTTGCTGAACCGAATCTGTCCTGAACTCACAGGTCACTTCCTGGATAGCCCCCCTCGGCAGTTACCTGTGTCGTTTGGCCACATTAGACATGTCTCATCAGCCCCAGTGAGTGACAGCAGCCTCTACTCCCCATTTGTCCTATGGTTCGCCAGAATGAATGCCTGCTGACATATCTCCTCATCCTACAGTAAGCCACTGTTAAACTCCTGATGCCACTCCTTTGGTTCATTGACTGGGGTAGGTTTGCCCATTTTTCAGAATAAAGGATGTTGGGTGTCTCTCGGTTCTGTGTGTTTCTCAACATGATGGAGAACAAAGCCTCTGAAATCACTCCTAAGCACTCTGCTGACACATGATCAACCATCTGACCAGTGACCCAACATATCACATCTTACGGGAGGATAGTTTTGTGCACGGAACTAAAAGAGTAAGACATAAAGTCAAAGTGCCCGAGCCAGTCATACTCCATCTTGACTGCTTCAGATAGGCATCATCTCCTATCTGTGACCCCGGGACAACAAACACATTTTATTTCCTTGATTGTTTCTTATTTCTAGATTTCTGGGTTCTCATGAGCCTGGAAATTTAACTGGCATATAACTTAGCAGATATTGGTTTGTTGTGAGGAGGCCGCTTGTTGGTTCCCGGCTGATCAGCCCCAAAATAATCACACAGAAACTATCTTAATTAAATCCCCACTTGGCCCATTAGCTCTAGCTTCTTATTGGCTAACTCTTACATATAAATTTAACCCATCTCCATTAATCTGTGTATTGCCACGTGGCAGTGGTTTACCAGATAAAATTCTGGCATCTGTCTCCGAGGGGGACTACATGTCTTCTCTCTGATTCTGCCTCCTTTCTTCCAGCATTCTGTTTAGTATTCCCCATCTACCTAAGTTCTGCCCTATCAACAGGCCAAGGCAGTTTCTTTATTCACCAATGGTATTCACAGCATTCAGAGGGGAATTGAATGGTAAGCTCTTTTTTTAAATTTAACTTGTTCTCCACCTTGTTTTGTTACCTTACTTTTCCCCTTTCTGTCTTTAAAATCTTCCCCATATTCCCTTCATAGTGTTTTATCTTCCCAACGTCCCTTAGGGATACACAGAAGATATTGTAATGATTTAAAATGCAAAGAAACCACCAAACAAACAAAATTTTTATTGTAATAATTTAAAATATAAAAAAACACAAAAAAGTAAAAATTTGGTTAAAACAAAAAAAAAAAAGATGTGTCTAAGGCAGCTCTGAAATGATAAGTGGGATATACTATGAGACAGTACATTAGTGAGAGGCATTTTCTCATCATCAGATGCCAGGGTCATATGAGCGACCTCATATATGTGTGCTGCTTCATGGGTTATGAGGACTTTTACAGATGTTTTCCAACCTGATCCTTCAAAGACTTGGACGCGGCATATCTGTGCAAACTGACAATAGGTTGCTTTTGTTTTCCCCAAGTGCTCCTGCAGCATATCTGCAGCCTCTCCTCTATTCTGTAACCTTTTCATCTCTCATCCTCCTGTCTCTCCAGTCAGCCATTATGATATCACTGCTTCTTTGGAGCTAGCCATCTCCTGCTCTTAGTTGGCCTTAGAGATACCTCCACGGTTGGTAGCTCTGGGAAGCCTCTTAGGACGGTGTCATCGACTTCCATTTCTAGGATAAAGAACAAATGGCTGAGCAGACTAAAATTAGAACTCATCGTGCCTTCATGGCATGAATAAGTTTAGAAGCTGTGTACATCAGTGCTTCATTACACTCACGTATTTGCTTAAGTATCACACACAGCTGTACAAAGACACAGCTCTGAGGCTCCCCTACTTATGAACCTCAGAGGAAACCCAAATAAGCTACAAAGGTTTTCTGTTCTTATTCCTACCCTGGGTGAGCATGTAAATGCGTACAGAGGAAAACCCCTAAATCCAAAGTCATTGGCCCACAATGGGAACAGAAAGTCTCCACGCATGGTCTCTTTTGTTAGTAAAAGTGGTCCAGCCCAGTGTCTTCTTTGCTGAAAGCTTTCATTCATGGTTTACTCAAGTTAAAGTAAAGCTTCAAAGTTCTTTGGAGTCCTTTACCAAAATCCCTCTCCGTGTCCATGGCCTTGACAAGGAATCTGGCTGCTTTCTTGGAAGAAATGCTATATATCAAGGTAGAATCTAGCCTGGCTTCCTGTGGCAAACATGTACTCTAGAAGAAAAATCTTGACACCATTGAAGTTTTAGATTTGAGTTTATTTTACTTGACATTACAAAATTAAAATATCCCCTCTCTAGAAGACCTATTGTATGACTCAGCATAACTAATCAGTAGACTATCCCATCTAGTTAGTTCCTAAAATGTAGTTCTTCCTCCCAATGTCTCTCCATTAGCCGATGCTTGCGGTTTTTTCTCTCACCTGGATTTAAATAGATGCACATAAATATTCCTTGCTTTAGTCTTTTACTCAGTAGAATGATAATGTCTTTTTCTATTCTGAGATCAAAATCTTTTCAGAGTATCTCGAACTATTAAACCCCAAATTACTTCAAACGGCAGACAGTGGACCCAGATGAGTGTGTGCTCCCAATCCACCCCGACAGCCTGCAGGCTACACACTCTGCCCACACTGAGCTGTCCTGTTATCCCCTCTGAGGTGAAGCACACAAGGCTGACTCTTGTCTAGGGGCTCATCTCCTCTCCTTCTACGTGTCAGTTTCACCCTCTAAAGACACTGAAAACATCCTAACGTTTCTTAGATTAGATGACTATTACCCTTGATGACAGACAGTAACTGCTGGCTGTCAAGCAAATCATTTCATTGCATGGGTATGTGGCAGCTCAGACTTCCTTAAGGAAGTTCTGTGCAGCTGATGATCATCTCAATTAAGCTATTTGCGTTGCCAGCACTGAAGTAGATGGTATTTATTTATGTGCATTTATGTAATTGCCCTGAAAATATCTTCTCAAACTTCCAGTATGCTATAACATTGAAATAAAAAAAGTTACTGAGGATATGGAAGAGTGTCATTTTGTGCATGGCAATGGGACTCAAGGTGGCAGGAAGCTCTTACAGGATCAGGCAGACTGTAGTTTGGAATTATCAGAACGAAGAGGAACTGGGTGCATCATGAGGGTTGTCCCTGGAGCCCTGAGGGGCTGTCGGAGGTCTCCATCTCAATCTCAAGGGAAGCTACTTAACTTCCTTTGGCTCAGGAGAAAAATACTACATGCTTAACAGAAAATAAAAGTGAGAACTTGGTTCTGACCCCTAAGCATCCTCAAAAATTCTATGCTCAGTGCTAACAAGATCAAGATCACAAGTGTAAGCTGTGGAAAGTCACATGACAGGGTCCTACTACTTACATACAATTGCCAATTTATTAAAGTGATTAGAAAGAATTTCCACCCTGGTGTAGCAAAGGCTAAGATGCAAATTTAAAGTATATGAATAAAGTACATAGGTGTATGTAATTAGCACATTCGTTTTTCTCCATGTTTAGATTTAATACTCGTTCCCTTTTGTTATTTGACTAATCTGATGGCATCATAGACTCAAGAATGCACATCTAATTTTTGTTCTAGACATGGTTACATTCTACTCCTTGCCTCCTCACGGTAACACCATGAAAGAGATGTTCCATTTCCCAGATAGAAAAACTGAAGTTCTTGCCCAAACTGTGCAACAAGGAAAGCACTGGAGCACTTGAGCTGGCGTTGTTCCAGCTTGCCTTCCATTGCTGTGTTAAAGACCAAAGCAACGTGGAGAGGAAGGGGTTTACTTCTGCTTACATGTCCCCACACAGTCCACCAAGAAGGCCATCAGGGATGGAAGCTCAAGCAGGAACCTGGAGGCAGGAACCTGGAACACAGAAGCCGTGGAGGATTGCTGCTTCCTGGCTTGTTCTCCATGGCTTGATCAGTCTGCTTTTGTATAGCACCCTGGACCACCTGCACAGGGGTGGCGCTGTCCCAAAGGGCTGGACCCTCTCACAGCAACCATTAATCAATGAATTGGCCTACAGACTTGCCTATAGGTAGTCTGACAGAGGCAGTTCTGCAACCGATGTTCGGCTTCACAGATAACTGTTTCTGTGTCAGGTCGACAGAAAACTAATCAGCTCAGGGGTAGTCTAAAGCCTTTGGCCATTCTCTCTTCCATTTTCCTAGTCTTCCCTCATGCTAATTCACACCTGACTCTCTTGATGACTCATTAGCTCTGTCTTGTGATGGCAGACTCAAACATCAATAGGATGGACCCGATGACTCTAAGAATGGAATCAGATAGGCGGGTTTCTTTGGCAATGCCAGCTTTACAAGAGGGTAGTCATCTCTGGTCTTATGCTTCCTACACTATGCTGTCCCCAAATAAAATTTAAAACCCTAATAAGCAAGAAGCTATGCTAGCCCCCTTTCTCACTTGCGCAGAGCTGAGTCCGTGTGCTCTTCAAGGAAGCCGGCTCCGACTCTAAAGAAACGGAAGCATAACCAAGTGTTTAAAAAAAGCACAAAGAAATCTGGGTCTGTCCCCCCTACTCTACTGTTTTTCAAGTATTTGGGGCCAAGATCCAATCGTTCAGACTACATCTTAACTGCAATACCTGTGTTTCACTCCGAGCCCGTTCCTAGCAGTCAGGAAGTGGGGCAGAACCTGTTTTCGTGGACAGACCTTCATAGATAAACACTGGGAGACTGGATTCAAGTCCTCTGCAAACTCCCGTGGTCCGTTTTCACACTCTGGTCTCACAACTCCATGCCTCAGTGAGCTGAGACTGGCAAATTCAACTATGAAGCTTGTTGTGGGAAAGAATGAATTCGGTGAACTCAACCCATTCTTGTGGCTAGAGAGCTCCGACTTTTATTAGCTTCAGGAGTTAGAAACTATTAATATCCCCAATTTTTTTTCTATGAGTAGTTTTTATACTTCAAAGTGAAGGTTGGTTGGGAAAACGCGTTCCTTCAGACAGCACCCCAAATTAGCCTGCCCTGAAAATCTTACTTATGTTTCAAATTTTGATTTGTCTAAATTTTAAACAGCAGCTTTAAACTTCCCTTATTTCGAACCTTAACCACTATTTGGTATTTATGGAAAACAGCTCTCAGTTAATGAAAGAGAATATATACCATTAAAAATCTATATGCCGATTAGATTTATAGAGCATAATTCAATAATTTTTTATAAAGCAATAAAAACACTTGCCAACTCTCATGAAAAACAACCATATGTTTTGGTTTTAATAATGAAAATGTTTTATAAATAAGCTCCAATTATGGTCCATATTATTTAAGAAGCATTGAATCTTTTCTTCCAAGTATTTTTTCTCCATTTTTTGAGGCACCCTTAATAATTTGCATACATATTTACAGTGTTTTCAGATTTATTATTTTTTAACCACAAAAAAAGGCATTCAATTTTTTTTCCCTTTTGGTTTTCTGTGTTCCCTAAAAGGATAATTTTCAAGCTAGATGACTAATGTATCAATTACAAAAACATTTTATCCTATTAAGGACTATTTTTAACCATAGATTTCCAAGCGAATTAAATCCTAGGCACAGATTCATCTATCCAGCTGGGGACAGGCTCATTTCCATGGATTGATATGTCTGTCCATTTAGATGTTGTGAAAATAAAGCTCCTAATGCCTTTTTATCCTCCTGTCCCTTACATTGAGGTCCACAGTGTTGATTGGTTCTTTCTGGAAAGCAATTTGGAAACAAACATGAATGAAGTGCTGCAGTTTGATAACATATATAAAGAGTCACAATTCAGCAACACGTATGAAGAGCCATAACTTGGAAGCATATATGAAGAGCCTGCACTTTGGTAACATGTATGAAGAGTCCTTTGAAGGGTTTCCACCTTTGGGTCAGCCTCTACTGTAACAAATGCTCACCAGGACTTTCCAAATTTTTTTTTTTTTACTCTATAGAGCATGTATCACAGTGGTATTTATAATAGTAGCAAATGGGAAATGTTATTAATGTCCAATAATAGAAACTTGACTAAGCGACTCAGGGTCAATATACTTGATGCCAACTGTATAAACATTAGAATCTAAGATTTTAAGGGAAACCTAACCATACAGGGAAATGCTTGTAATAAAAATTTAAGTTAAAAAATACAAAAGTGCACATGCTGACTTTTAACAGTTTTTTAAAAATTAGAATTATAGTCTATATTCCATGAATGGGAGAGAATGACCACACAAAAATGAAATAAACTACACCAGACTATTAATTTGGTTTTCTGAGTGCTGCTATTGTGAGAGACTTTGAAATTCTTTGGTTTTTATACTTTTTACAATGAACATTATTGTTCTGTGGTCGGAAGACATTATTTTAAACAACATCTCGAAGGCTCTGACAAAAAAAATCAGAGGGTCAAATTATATTGAAAAAAGTCTACTGTTATTTATAGAGGAGTGAAAAAATTATCTAAAACTCATTTTGCATAGTATACCTCAATCTTCATTAAATATTTGTATGAATTTTCATAAAAAATTTGGATGACACACAAAATAAATACAGATTTTTCCAGAGTTGTGGAATATAAATATTTTCTATTGCATAAAAGCTTGAATTGTCTTTAGACAAATTTTTAATTTTATTCTCTTATTGGTGAAATTTTTAATATATCACCATATACTTTACGGCTTGTGTCCTATTATACTAATAACACACATACATTGTAAATTATGTATAAAATGTAAATATCAAGATGGGATTTAAAGCATAAGTATTCTTGTCTTTTTTATTTCAAGGGTTAATTTAGAGCATGAAATCTCCATTTTGGAGAACAGATTTAAAATGACTAACAGTTCGAGGTTTGATCTTTTCCTTTTCCATTCTGGCATACTTCAGACACACCAAAAAGACCAGGAAACAACATGACAGGTTCCTGCATCAGTATCCAGAGTCCACGAAACCAGGTCTTCTACCTCCCTTGTTTTTAACCTTTTAGCAGCAGACCAAAACTACATAGAATTCGCTTTCCTCCCTGCTTGCTGACCTAGAAAAGTATTCTTCTTAACTTCATAGTTCTTCATCCCCTGTGCCCATAACAAGACAGGGCCATTCAGCGAATTCTCCAAGCTACCGTGAAGGATTTCTAAGCCTACACATCCTTTTGCACACTGTTTTTCGCGATCAGCCATTTGTTTCTAAGATGTATCCTTGAGGATGTGTTTGTCCAGTTCACCCACCTTACCAGCCATGAAGCCACCATTCTACTGCATGATTTCTGTAACAGTTTCTTTCCATTTTAATCAGCAGACATTTATGTTGTCTCTCCATTTCAGCACTCCAGCAAAGCTTCTTACGTGAGATTCTATAAACACATGAATAAAAATGACCTCGCTGTACACACCTAGACTAAGAGTATGCTCGGAGTACACAGACACTCCTACAAGACTGGATGGCTTACACTCTCAGCCCCAACGCTGCCTGTGCGGCTGCACCTACCATCACATACGTGCTGGTTGACTTACAGTCAGGAACATGCACTGCAAGTATCTCCTGTTGGTCTGCAACCTGTCTCCCAGTTTCTGTGCAATTGACTCGGAACCAGCCATCTTTTCCAATAGGACTCACGCTTCTTATTGAGCAAATCCTTCCCCGTCCTGATGTTTATGTTTCTCCATTTGATCCTTTAATTTTTAAAAGATTTATCAAAATTAAAGTTTACTTTTTTCTTTTCATGCATCATAAATATATTTTATATGTGCTATGAGACAAGAAATCTATACTTCCAGGTACATATCTACAATAGTTTTTCCAAATCATATTCTTATTTATTTATTTATTTGCAGGCATGCATTGTGGGTAAGCATAGTGAAAGTCAGAGGATGGCTTACAAAAGTGGGTTCTCTCCTTCTTCTCTGGGGGTACCGGGGATCAAGTTCAGATTATCTAGCTTTGCCGCAAGCCCCTTTACCAGCTGAGCCATCTCACCAGTCCTCCAGATCAGATTTTAAAATGTCATGCCTTGGAACTCTTGTGTTCTCTGGCCAAGTACCAGATGCCAGTATGTCTATTTCTGGGCTTCCTGTTCTTCCATCAGTCTGTTTTTCTGTGTTTTTAACAAATACCCCAATGTTTGGGTGCTGTACATTTCATAAGAAGGCTTCTACAAGGAGTTTTCCTTTCTCTCCTCCTCAAATCTTGATGGGAAACCTGCGGTGCCAATCTTAGGATCAGCCTACCAAGCCCTACCCGCTCTGTCTAACACTTTCTGGCTGCGCTTTACTCAGGACTACAGTGGACCATTGCTCCAGCTCCTGCTTGGCCTCTCAGCACTGATGCAGGGTCAGTCAACAAAGCCCTAGCTAATTAGTCCTGTATTGTTTCTTCACTCAAGCCTCTCTTTGCTCACACGCTGTCCTCTCAGTGAGGAAATAAAGCCATGTGCATCACTCTGAAGGCCTGGCTTTGACTCGTCCTCCCTCCACGCTGTACAGACATCCCAACGTGTCCCCTTCAAAAACAGATCGACTTTCTGAAGAGCTCTCCAAATTATAGCCTGAGTGACATAGATTTTCTAATACAAAAACAATGTGCAAGATTTATTCTATGGCAAAAAAAAAAAAAAAAAAAAAAAAAAACACCTAGTAGAAATGGGGAGCTGGAGAAATCTAGCATGAACAACAATTCACCAAATTATATTGGTCTACTTGTTAATATAATTAATCCTTGGCTCATGTTACAACAGAAAGGATGTGAAGGGCAGGAAAAGACAAAGCCGTTCTCATTTTGGCAGCTTACATTTAAGATGTTTCTCCTAAAGTAATGACTAGTTTGTGAGTGGACATAAGTAGCCGTAAACTGTTATTTGTTTATTTACAACTGACACATTATTTGGAACTCACGCTGGCTGAGTAGAAAGCAAACTGCTAGTCATTTCACTGTGTCTCTCCTCAAAGGGACACAGCCCAAAACTACAGGGTTGCTGCTAGCAGTGCCGCTGTCGTTGTAAGAAGATAAATTCTGGCCAGGCGGTGGTGGCGCACGCCTTTAATCCCAGCACTCGGGAGGCAGAGGCAGGCGGATCTCTGTGAGTTCGAGACCAGCCTGGTCTATAAGAGCTAGCTCCAGGACAGGCTCCAAAGCCACAGAGAAACCCTGTCTCGAAAAAAAAAAAAAAAAAAAAAAAAAAAGAAGATAAATTCCAACGCCAATCTTTGGTTGTCTTTTGGATTACATACTCCCCAAACTTGGTAAGCAATCATTTCTGGAACAAAACTATGGTGATGAGAGGTTATTCCAGAAGAAAGGTGGTGTGTTGTTGTCACCTGGTAGAGCAGCGGTCCTCAATCTGTGGGTAGCAACCAATTTCAGGGGGGGGGGGGTCACATATCAGACATATCAGATATCAATTATTTGCATTATGATTCTCATAACAGCAGCAAAGTTACAGTTATGAAGTAACAGTGAAAATAATTTTATGCTGGGGGTCACCACAACACGAGGAACCGTATTAAAGGGGTTGCAGCGTTAGGAAGGGTAATAACCACTGTGGCTGAGGGTCCTCTTGGTTTTCATCATGGCATACCCTATGCCTGCAGCTTTCTGCCGAAAAGCATGTGGGCTGCCATCAAGGATGTCATCTGTAAGAACGTCTTAGTCCTCCTGACATCTGTCATCCTGTCTTTTTTACTTTGGAGGTGGGCATGTCTTAGACAATCACAATAGTTTTGGAAACTTGCTTGTGTGGTGTTCCCTAACCTCCCATCAGGAATCCAAAACACACAGCCAGAGGCAGCCTACTAAGAGAGGATGAGAAGTAACTAACTGGCAGCTCCTGACTCCAGCCCAAGGCAAGACAAGAGAAAGGAAGGAGAGAGGGAGGAAAAGGGGAGAGAGAAAGGGAAAGAGATACAGAGAGAGAGAGGGAGGGGCAGAAGGATGAAGAAGGGAAGGAAGGATGAGGGAGGAACAGAGGAAGGACTGAAGGATGGAGAAAGGAAGGAAGGGAAGGAGTGAGAGACAGGAGAAGGAAAGGGGGGATTCGTTCAGAAGCTCAGACCCGACTTGTCCCTTTTTAAACTGAACATGGATAGGATTCTATCTTCCCTCTTTTCGTTTATCTGAAATGAAAAAAAAAAAAAAAGTTCGGGGACACCCCGGGAAGGAGAGCTTGCCCAGCTTTAGTCTAGGCAAGGGAATGCCAATTGAGTGAGTCTTAGACTGGGCTCTGCAGTTGCAAAAGCTGTATGTAGGTTCACCAACAAGTGCAGTGCTGTGTTGTTCTGGGCAGTGGAGACCCTGGAGCAGAAAAAGCAAGGGTGGGAGAGCAGAAAGCTTAAACAAGAATAGGAAGACCCCTGTAGAGTAGCCGGTCTGGACCCTGGACCGGGTTTCTCCATCAACATTAGCACCAGGCCGGTGAGTACACAGAGAGACTAATTTCGTAAGAAGGATTTTAAAAAGACGCCGATCCCTACAAGATAATAATAATAAAAAAATGATCTAGGCCAAGGTAGAATCCCATTGTCTACAGCAGTGGGGTTTGCATGCCAGAGAAACTTAGCTCTTCAAAAGGATCCCCAGACTGTGTCCAGCTCACATTTAAACAAGAGGGCCAAGGGCGCTTTCTCTTGCTCGGACTATAGCATTTTACAACTATGAAAGGCTCTGTATACATCTACAAGAAGCCCCTTTTTTGCATAAAATGCCAAGTGAAGCTTGGGTGGAGAGGGTGGGGGTGGCCTTCACTGTGATCTTGCAACACTACAGTCCACATATTATGGGATTCAGCATTCAGGATTTCAGACTAATTAGAGAGGCACCCAGTAGCACTATGCGGGTTCTGTCAGCATTTCCACTATAAAACCCCCTTTTCTGGGGTTTATAACTTAACCAATAAAAGATAGCCCCGGGCTGGAATGCAAAAAGGTTCAACCTAGGAACAAGATTTTTTGTTTTAAACTACATTTCATTAAAAAACTGTTCTTGTAAGAACAGAGCAATAAAAATATGCAGGTTTCATTATTTCTGATGTTTTCAGCTCTTTGCTTTGTTTAAAAATAAAAAGGAAAACATAAATGCATTTTCCAGGCATTGGGTCTCAGTCTTTTGTGGTCAGCGTATATTTTAATGAAAAATATTTGAGTTATTGATGCTTCAGAGAAACCTATTGCCTGCTACACACAAGTTTTGTTCGGGTCTAGGATTTAGCCCTGTTCAAATCGATTCAGAAGCAAAGAAGGCACCAGGCTTGAATTCGAGCAGCCTTCTTCATCGTCCTTAGCACACAGTGTCCATCAACACCCTATGAATAAAACTCCAAGTGCTAAGTGCCACGCCCGGCAGGGAGCAGTCTTCACAATGATCATACGGTTGTATTTCATTCATGCTTTTAATTCCATGCATTGATGCTTTATTGTCGTTTTAACTAATTTTATTTTTATCTTGTTTTCTTACTCTTACACATTGTTCTATTTATTGCTGGAAATTCAACGTAGAGCCTCAAGCAGCCAGACAACCGCTTTTCCACCAAACTATGCTCCTAGCTCCCATTCTATCTTAAAGTAGAAAATATGAGGAGGATTTGAATTTAGGGAAAGAAAAAAAAATCAGGCTGAGAGGATGGGGAAGGCGGCGTGTCTGGAGCCGCAGCTGTGGCTCCTGGGCCTGCAGGGGTTTCGGGGCTTTCTATGTGGCTCCTCAATAAAAATTCACAGCAACCCCATGAAAACAAGGCTCCGGGAGGCTGAGTTTACCCAGCCACTGAGTTAATTGGCAAAGCAGATACTCAGAGGCACCGCGTCAGACTCCAAAGACTGTAGCTTTCCTCTTGTCATTTTTTTTTACTGTCCAGTCAACTTTCTTTCCCCTCCTTAAGCTGTTTTACTGTGAGACTATTGCCTGGTCATTTCCTCTGCTTCTTTCTACAATAACTCTCAAATTACCCCTCCTTGTTGCTGCCAGGACTTTCTCATTTTGGTGGGAGGAGAGAAAGAATTCAGACAGGGCTTCATCCTGTGATCCTGGCCCTCCTGGAGCTCTAGTCCTCCTGCCTCGGCCTCCAGGGTGCTAGAACTTCAGACATGCACCACCGCACTGAGCAGAACCTTCTAGAAAGTGGCAACAATGGTGCCGCAATGCTGATGCAGTTGAGCGCCAGGATGGGTTGCAGCCATGGCCGTCTTCGCCGGGTAAAGAATCAGATACACTCTTCCAGAGAAATAGCAAGCAGCCTTTCCAAGGGAACTGCCAGGCCCCCTTCACTCAACTGGAATTAAACAAAGGGGTCCCGATCCTCGTCAGAGGATCTTGATTCATTGAGTTACGTGAGCCTTTTACAAGGAAGCAGGGCACACTGGTTTCTCAAGGGCCATCGCTCATGCACTAACGGTGGCCAGTGTCTGAGACCCATTGCCTGCCTCTTCCAAGCGGTCACCTCTCCGCAGATGAAGCTGCGTTTGTTCCTTTGGAGAGCAGCTTTTCGCTGAGATCACCTTGTCCATTACTGGGAAGAAAGACAGGAGGAGAATTTGGAATGAGCAGCTCTGTGCATCTGGAACACTAAGACGATATAGAGGGGGCGGGGAGGTGGGAGTCAAGAGGGTATGGCTCCTACCTTGGGACCACTCTCCTTTCTCATCTCCTCATGCACCGTTCTTCTGTCCAACCACAGCACATGGGTGTGTGTGACATGGGCATCGCCAACAAATAAGCAAGAGTAAGAAGAATGTCCCTGCAGGTTGCCCGGGATATCTGCATGAATTAGAGCCTGCAGGGTACCCAGGTTCTTTGAATGCTCCGTAATTGGTTAGAGAACTCAGTACACTCCTTCCTCAAAGCTTGAGACTAGAGATCCTTCCCCTCTGGTTCGCTCCTGGAAAAGCAGGCAACCAGAACAAAAGAGCTGGCAGGTATTTGTTCGGCTGCAGAGTTGAACAAAGAAATGTTCAACAACACTGATGGTGGTATTGATTTCCTTCCCTCCTGCTCCAGCTGATGCCCAGCCGCTCACTCAGAAACTGGCTGCCATGGGCTTTCGGCTTGCGGCTGGTGGGCGACACCCATGAGGTGCAAAGCCTTGAAGATCTTACGTGAATATGAACCAGGGCTGTTGAACAGTGTGAACCGTCTAGAATCCCTACTACACGTGTCCTACTTGGTAGACCACAACTCTCCATTGGGGCCCAGATAGATGGGCTTTGAGGAGTCACGCTAGTATCGGTTAACATCTCCTGCTTCTTTCTGTGCTCAAGAACTTTGGCCAGTACTGACTTCCATTGACTTCTTGACAGGATCAGTTCTGCCTCAAAGTTTCCGGAAGTGTCGGCCTGACTTCCCTGACTCTCTGCCTACCAACACTCACTAATTAAGGAGTTGATATGTGTGTTTGCACTTGTCTGCCCATCTGGGCCTGCTCAGGAAACCCCGATTTACCAAAATTCAGACAGAACATGTATATACAGCTAAATGCTTCTCTTTTTAGTGAAAGAACTCATGGCTTAACTCACTCATCCAACAATGCACTCGCAAAAAAAATCATAAATAATGTCAGGTGAGGCAACAAAGCCTAGATAAGTATATATGTCATATATGCCCTATATATTTAGAAATGGAATCATCCTACATTCTACAGGGGAAAACATAATAATTAAATTGTAGAGCTGAGTGCCTTTCATTTTCTTGACAATTGCTTTTTGACAGAATGTCTGAAGAACCTGCCGCACACGGCTCGACAGCTATTAGGGTCATAAATTACTTGAGTGATGCTAATTACTCTTCGCTTTCAGAGGTCGTGATCAATAGATTTGCAGGGTGTTTTGTTTTGCTTTGTTTTGTTTACTTTATTTCTTTGCACACATTAAATTTTCTACCAAGAATCACAGGACCAAGTCAGTCCTGGTTTTCATGATTTACCTTGCACCTGATTTGGTGTAGGGTGAGGTGTGTGTGTGTGTGTGTGTGTGTGTGTGTGTGTGTGTGTTTATGTATGTATGTATATACATCATAGATGATATGTGTATGTATGTATGTATATGTTCATGTGTGTATGTATATATGTGTGTATATACATATATGTGTGTGTTAAATGAGGAATTCAGTCATTGAATGCATCTGCCATCATTAGGATAGGATTAATACAGTTTTGTGTATTCCACAGTATAACTTTTCTCTGAAAAACTGGTGAGTCTCAGGAAAGTTCCTGAAGATTCTTTAGTCAGCAAGGAGTTTATAAGGCCGTGACTGACTTGAGCCTACCCACAGTTACCAAGTTTAAGCCAGATATCTGCCTTCTACTTAAACCCAGTGTAAAGAACTGCCCTGTCTCAGAAGACTCCCAAAAGTGTAAGTATTGTAAGTTCATACTCTGCTAAGGAGCTTATAGCCCTTTCTTAAGTGATAAAATTCTTTTCATAAACACTAATGTGCCCTATTAAGAGCCAGCTAAACAACATATCTACAAATCAAAACTCAGATTTGTGGCAAGTTAAATGCTAAATCCTCCCTGATTAGTGAAATAAGTGTATATCCATATACATATGTTCATATATGAATATCTATATAGTTCATATAGACATATATAAACAAAACACACATACACACACAGAGACTAGCATCCTATATAGTGACTCAGAGGCACTTAACTAATACTCATCTTTTATGCCGCCTTGCATCTTCCTCAGAAGCACAGGCTAAATCATAAGATATAAAATGGGCCTGTGCTTGTCCTGAGAAAAGCAAGCTCAGGGAGAGGAAAGAAATAAACGGGCATCACCAGGTTTCCAAAGGATGTGGTCCTGGCCAGAGCAAAAGCATTTACATTTTCTGAGCATCCTTTCCCTCACCCACAAGTCTGTTAGCTCCAGCATTTATCAGCGTCTCTCCTGACTGACTGCCCTCTTACTGTCTCTCTCAGATAAAGTGGGGGACGGAGACAGCGGAGACAGCTGGAATATTATTTGGAGAGACAATTGTTGTGTGGATATTAAATAAGATATATAAATAGTTTTGAAAAGGGTGCACTTTTTTTTTCTTCCTTTTTCTGTTCCTCCCCTCCCTACCTGCCTTTTCAACCTGAGAGTTATTCTGAGGATTCCGTGGGTGCTGCCTCTGCCATGGACTCTCTCTTGCCAGCCCTCAACAGTAATGAGGACAACCTGCATTCAAGCCTATAAAATCACAGGTTTCCCTCTCCTTCCCCTCCACACCTGAGCTCAGTGGGAACACAAGAGACCAGTGTGTCCCAGAAACACAGACTGTGTCTTCTGCTCTGCATACATGTTTACCCAATTTCATCCAGAGACTAGTGTGCTCAGTTGCTCATTTATTTCTCAACCTTGGATAAAGAGTCAAGGAGGTGAGGGAGGGGGAAGGATGGACAGACCTATAGATGACCGATCTTTAGACAATGTCGTTAGCCTGCCAGATCTTATTACCGAACTGTGGGAGGTCATGTATGCCACATCCCGACTCCATGGGGACCACCACATTTAAAACAAGATGAAAAAAAATGTGATGTGGGGAAAGGAAAAAGCCCTCATGGGCAGCCTTCAAAGGCAGAGACAGGTTGTGACTGGATTAACATTTATTGACTGTTTAAGCCTGCTTTTTTGCTTCAGGACAGAGATACACGGGTTTAATTGCAGAGGCTGTTCTGCCAACTGATCACTAGAGTGGCAACCAAAGCTTAACTAATCGGTCCTTCATTACTGAAAAGTCTCTATTACAAAATAAATTAAGCATGTTCTGATCCTAACCTACAGGTCCAACGGCATTACGGCGAAGTTTAAGCTGTTAGAGCCAGGAGAAACTTATTAAGGGTTAGCGCCGAAATAGCACTTTGCTATTGATTTTACAATACACAGGTATTATGATTTATGGAGTTCTCGTGTCATTCTAACAAGCTGAAGGACACACAATATCATCCCCAGCATCATTAAAATTCAGAAACCTCTAGAACGAACTCATCCACCACTGCACATTGTCCCAGACCATGGAGCTGGGCTCTAGTTTCAAACCGCCCTATGTTTTGGGGCATCTGTATCTCTGCCTGTTCAGCAGTCAGAACGCAGAAGGGCCCTTTGGAATAAATTCTGTACCTTCAGAATCTGATTCTGTTTCCATTCCCAGCTGTCACCATCATTTATTACTTATTTTTATCTCTTTGGCCAAACCTATGATATGCCTGTTTAAGAAAGGCTCTATGCTGTGTAGGATATAATTTGAGCAAGGCACTAACCAAACGAAGATGGGAAAGGTTGCTTTCTTTTTCAGCATTTAAAAAGCTGGCAGTACTTGCTGTGCTAATCAATCAATAGATATTCAATGAGCACCAATTATGCTCCAGTCATAGTAATAAGAGGTAATCATTATGAAACATTTACACTACTGTGCTTCAGAATTGGCTAAGTGCTTTCACTTAGTATATCTAATCCCACAAAATCCTCTAACATGTAAAGTACTTTGCATCTCCATCTTACTGATAAAAATTATATGGGTCCAGAGAAGTTAAGCGACTCTCGGGGAAGTGGGGCACAGAGGTCCCATGAGGAACAACCAAGGCTAGAAGTGACATAGTCTAACATCCAGGCAATGCCCTAGGTCCAGTCTTATACCTAATACCCAATTTATTACCCAAAGTACCATCCTTTAAAAGGACTTCTGTGTCTGCAATTCAGTAATTTGAAGATATTTCTAGTTCAAATCTAACCAAATACAAACCCAGAGAAAATTGGTCCCTGACTTTCTCAAACACCTTCCCAGTGAGTGGTACCACCATGTCTTAGAGTTTCTTTTCTATGAGCTATATCATCATAAGAAGTATAATATCCTTCCAGAGGGACTATCTTCTATGCTTTTAATCATTTTTGAGACTTCCTACTTTGCCTAAAATGATAGCTCAATCAAGCACACAGTATTTTTTTCTTTTCTTTATTATACAGTTCCTCTGCTCCCAACCCCAAAGTAGACACAATAATGAATTTTAAAATAAGTCATAATGTTCATAACCAATGTTGAACTGCAAACTTATAATTTAACTTTACACCCGTGTTCTCCATGGCAATGTTTACCAAAGAGTGGCAAGTGATTTGTCTATTTTGTTCCTGAAAGTAAAGAATTTGAGGGTTGGTGTAGAAAATCTTATTCCAAATTTCTCTCATATTTGGCTCTATAACTTCAAATTACATCCATTAGATCTGTTATAACATATTTTTGATTCATGTTCTACTTTATAATTCTAGGTCATTTCCTGTCTAATACACAATGCTCCATTTTCTAAAATGCATTTGGCATTTCTATTCCCATGGACATTATATACGCTGTGTCCCTATTAAGAGCTGTCTCAATTTCACTGGCCAGTTTTACAAGTTGGAAGGTTATTAGATGTTGGGTTCTGTTTGTTGGGTCCTTTCACCATCGTGGTTGCCTTTTAAGCATCTGAGTCTGCAAAAATTTGAGAGCACAACAGCAGGCACCTGGCCCCTGTTGGGTTAGATGCATCTTCCCATGGTTAGCTAACCACCCAAGTCAGTTTTTCCTGATTCTGAAAAACTTGCCAAAGCTAAGGTGTCTCCATGGCTCTGATTGTCTTCTCTATGGGCCCTTCATCTCGAAGGGCTCCTTTCTCCACTCTCTACCTACAAAACCAAAATCCAGGACCAGCAAGACTGTGTACCAGGTAAAGGTGCTTGCTGCCAAGAATGGCCATCCAAGTTCCATCTCTGGGATTCATATGGGGGAAAGAAGGGAACAGATTCCAGCACATGTCTACACACGCACGTGCACACACACACACACACACACACACACACACACACACAGAAATTAAACTACAATTCATCATCCATGCTAGAGGCCCAGTATTATCTCTGCCTTCTATAACCCCCCCAAGTTAGAATTCATCTCTCCATCCCCGTCATTTCCCTGTGTAAAGCAGCTAAATTTTGACTGACTCAAAAGACTATCTGAAAGGAAGTTACATATGAAATGACAGTTATGTCCAAGCAGTTTTGTTGTACTTATTCAGCTGGTCACTGGACACATGACGTTGCTCTGCAATATCGTAATCTTGATCTCACGTCTTTCAAGTGTTTTCCTGAATATTGATGCAGGTCTTCATTTGATCGGGTCTTTTCCATGATCATGGAAGCCTTTCATGGTCATTTTCAATCTTTCTCATGCAAGCAATTAGATTGCTTCTTGTGCCCTTAGCGGCGTTCCCTGTAATGCTAGAATTCATCTGAACGCCTCTGCCTTGTGGTGCGTGCCTGACTCTGTCTTCATGTCCACTTTGATCCGAAACATCCTCAGGAGCTACCTCATGGACCGTTCTACTTCATCTAACGCAAGTTCTCACAGGCTAGAAATTACCACCAGGGAGCACGGAGAGGCTGACGTGGAGTTGCTCTAGCTGAGAAAGATGCACAGGTTGGCTGCAATCACTGTCCTGTCCCTGAGCTTGCCCAAAGGGAAAAAGTTGGCCCCATCTGCATGTGAAAGATGAAATCACCCACAACGCACAGGTTGGACACATAGAGTTTTATTGTTATTAAATATGTCTTTACACGGCCACACGCCTTCTCCCAACAGGGTCATCTTGACAACCCCTCTAGTTTCGCTGGCCCATTTCTAAAAGTTATAGTTTTGACTTGGTTTCCTTTTAGCCCCTCATAACCCTGACCTCTAAACTCAATCTGCTTCATCGCAACGGTCTTCATTCTCCGCATCTCATCTCAGGAAGAGTGAGCCGGACACAGCTGACAGACCGCCCCCCATTTTTGTTTATAGCCTGCCATTCCATAAGCAGACCCCAAGTCTTTACCATGACCGGAGCGTCTCCCCAACACCTTGACTGCATCCTGAATCCATTCACAACTTACCCTAAAGGCCTGTGTGGGATCTGATCGCCCTCCACCCCCTACCTCAGAATCAGCGACTCACTCCTCACGGAATCTTACGTTTACCTCCATGCCAGCTCCTAGCCACGTCTGTTACCCATTACGATTTTTTTAATCCATCTCCCGGCCTATCCTCCCTGACGACAGCTGTTTTCCTTTAGGCCCAGAACGACTTCTTAAGGTATCACCTAAATATTTGTTGAACAAATAAATAATGAAAAGGCAGGGCCGATATTGGTTTCCCTTCCCGCCGATATTGGTTTCCCTTCCCGCACAAATTAATACGCCCCCAAACTCCAGAAACATCTTCAGGTGTAATCTAAGGGCTTTGAAAAACTATTTTGCCTACCATGGATGACATAGAGGAATGTCATGGGCTTTAACAGAAACATGTGCAGTGAGACATACTTCATATATTGTGAATCTGTCTTTGTCTTTATAAACATGAGCTAAACTTCAATTTGATAAACCATAACTGCTCTTTTTGGAGTCTCTTACTGTATTACCTAGAACAGCGGGGAGACAATGTCAGCACTAACGAACCTCACAACATCTTTTTCAGAAATAATATCTAGATAGTTCCAACCATCTTCAAAGGATTCTAGGAAGGACAGGAAAACTCACTCGCTCTTCTTTCTAGTTGCTGCCGCTAAACAAAGGGCCGCGTTTAGCTGTCTGCAAACGCCACGGTAGCCCACCGGGGTTTGCTAGATGATTGGGCCGGCGCGGTAATGTTACCTTTAAGTTAAAGGTGTGTTCTCACACAAAACCTAGACGTGCCTTTCCGTCTCCTCATCACTTCTAACTCGTGACGTCACCCTTTCACTCCTTGAGTAAATCCAGGATCTGCCCTAGCCCATATAAATCTGTTCTGCCCCTTCAGTTCTGTCTCGGTGTACGGCATGCTGTAAATAATCATACTGGAGCGCCGCGGCTAGTTCTGTGGTACACTGGAGACCCCTATTGGTGACAGGCGGACCGTGACTTCCTAACCCGATGCAGTGAACAGCTTCTACAAAATAAGGCTTCTACTTGCCTCCTCTGGGTTCCAGTGGAGCAGAAAGAGACGCCACTGGCTCTTTTTGCATACCAATTAATCCGTTTGTGGAAACAAGCTTGTGGGGGCTTACTGCGCTTTGCGTTTGTATGAAGACACTAAACAAGGAGATGGTACAAACGACCAAAAACAAACAAACAAAAACAAACAAAAAACAGGATGTGACCCCTGTAACTTAAGGGCAGTCCGTTTTCAGAAAACAATCCACGGTAAGGATGAAGGCAACATGGAGGCTTCAAACGTGTGTGTGGATCAAAATGTATCCAGCCATCATCCAAGGTCCAATCTCACCAAGATCTGTAGTGAAATAGAATTTTATTTGCCCAACTTTAAAAATAATAATTTTTCTGATAAAAGTCTCATAAATGATTGAGGGTTCTCTGAGCCCTTAAAAGACACCCTGCTTAATTTAAATTTTTTTTAAATTGACTTGACTTGTTTTAAAATCTCTGGATGTCAAAAAGAAAATTTGTGTTTCCAATCATAAAGGAAATTAATTTATAATAAAGCCACCACGATTACCTCTTCAACGCTGAGGCGTGTGCTCTGATGCAGATGTTGAAATTAGTTTGACACTTGAGAAGAAGCAGCTGTTTCCATTATAATTATAATATAAAAAGTGATGCGTGGCGCCAAGCGTGTGCTAAGCCATTCATCTGGGGAGAAGAGGTTGCCTGAGGACGCTGTTTTGTAAATGCTGTCCACTGCTTTCCTTTCTCTTTCCGAAGGGTAACAGCACATGAACATGAGAGCTTCTTAGGTCAGACATTTGCTCTGGAAGCGTTAGCAGCCCACCCCGTCCACACCATCCTCAAACAGTCAAGTTCGCCACAAGATGAGAAGTGTCTTCGCGTCAACATGTGACATGTCCGTGTCCTTTAACTGGCGTGTTATTATTTATTAGATAAAAATACTAATAAGGGCCGGGCGGTGGTGGCGCACCCCTTTAATCCCAGCACTCGGGAGGCAGAGGCAGGCGGATCTCTGAGTTCGAGGCCAGCCTGGTCTACAAGCGCTAGTTCCAGGACAGGCTCTAGAAACTACAGGGAAACCCTGTCTCGAAAAAACCAAAAAAAAAAAAAAAAAAAAAAAAAAAAAAAAACTAATAAGGGGGAAATACCTAGGCAAAAATAATATACAAAGGCAGTCAATCCTTGGTCACCTTTTCTGTTGGTTGTATGAATGTTCTTTGCTGAAATTCTGCTTTTCAAATTAAATAATTTGCCTCCCTTCTCCCTCCCCTTCTCCTCAAGTCTCTCCTCCCCTCTCCCCTCTTCCCCTCGCCTTTCTGCTCCTCTCATCATCTCCTCCCCTCTCCTCTCCTCCCTCCAGTTTAGAACACAACTATCGCAGCCTTGAGCAGAGACTCCGAGCAGAGGGCAGAGCCTGAGCAAGGAGCACACAGCTCTGAACCCCAGGAGCACAGTACAAAATACACATTCCTGTTCACGAGCTGAACTTTTGGTGATCTCTTATTTCCTTGGCACATACATCAGCCTCTCCTATAAGTGTGTGCAATTTATTCACAATTACTTCCTAATCCTATTTGAATTGGAAACAAATATTTTCACCCTGCTCTATGTAAGAGTTGTTCCCTACAAGGTCAGACTTGTAGAGAGGGTATCTGTGGCCCCATGAGGTATGAGCTCTCCCTTGGAAAATACATTCATCTTCCTTTCTCTAAGGCTCCCTCATAGACTCAGCACAAATCAATGCTTTCTTGGCATAAAAATAGGTTGGGGAGAATTTTTCAGTGGTCGAAAAGCTACTAAGTTAGTGATGTTGACACCATAAAGCGGAAAACTCCTGAGGTCTAGCCTGTGGCAATGCCTCTGCTACCACTTTTCCTGAATGGGCTCTTGGTTTGGTTTTGTGTATCTGTGGTTTTCTTGAAATACTTGTGCACCATCTTCAACTGGAGGAACTGCTAACTGGTTATAAAACAGAAAGCACACAGGGCTTCCTTGTGGGGCATCTCCGTGGGTCCTGCCGTGGTGCCCAGCAAAGAGCTTTTCTAGAAGGCACGGGGGGGGGGGGCAAATAAGCCTCCCACAGCAGCCGGACCCAGCACCCATTACCACACGCGCTCTGGGCTCTTTACTCTTTTAAGCAGCTCTGAACGGGGCAGGAGGAGGACCCTGAGCTGCCAGTGTTCCTGTGAACTTCCATCTTAAAAAGGAAATGTAACCCTAAAGAAGAAAAGACGTTAAGTCCAAAGGACAAAACGACGCCACTCCTGCTGCAAGCTCGTCCTGTTACTCCTTCCTTCCTCGTTCTCCTCAGCCGTGGAATGGGCACTGTGACCCCTCCCTGCCTGGGTCATCCATGAGGGTGAAGGGCAATGATAGGAGCAAAAGGTGCCTTGAAGAGCGGTAGATCCAGCTCCAGTGTGGGGTTATTAGTACCCGTACTAAGGTCAGAAAGTGCCAGAGCTGTTCATTGCTATTAGCAAAATCCAATTCCTTTTGTTTGAGTTTTGCCTGTAGAAAGCAATAAAATGGAATAACTACCCATTAGTCAGTAGTCTACAGAAACCAGAACAGCTGAAGCACCAGATTTTTTTTTTCCTTTTTGGTCAAAAAGCAGAATGCTAAACTCGTGTTATCGCAGGAGATGGCGGGGGGGGGGGGGGGGGGGGGGGGGGGGGGGAGGGGGGGAGCGCAGGTAGGAGTGGTGTTACTGAGTCAAAATGCGGAGTAGATTGGAGATGCAGTTAGAATTTGGAGGGGGAGATCTAAGAAGCGTCTTTTTCCTTCAAAGAAAGAGCCGAATCTACATCTCAGGTCAGACTCAGAAAGAAGGGTTAGCTGGAACGGAGGTCCTCTATTGGTCAGCCTTACCCGGCAGAAAACATAACGCCATGCATTCTCCTCTGCCACACAGTTCTGAATAATAGCAATTTGCCCACGGGCTAGCCACCTCAGCACAAACACCCGCGCACTCCTGCTGAGTCTCCGGAAGCCTACTTGTCTGCGAGAGCACAGTGTACAGAGAACGTCGCCAGAAAGCTCGGTGCCACCGTGCAATGCAAACAGTCCTCAGGTCCTGCTGTGACTTGGCACACCCCGCTGGACAGCTGGAGACCGAAGAAGAGAGGCCGCCGCCAGGAACACGTGACAAGGGATTTTCAGGCAATTTTCTGGACCCCAGCAGTTTCACCGGCTTTACTATTTCATGGGCAGACAGAGCTATGAGCTACGTACAGATAGATTACGGTGTGGTATACTCTATTTATACCTGATGGGAGACACGATAAAACACTCCAACGCCTCCCCAATCCCATTTGTGAGCTGGTGCAAGAAAAAAAATAGGGAGACAATTTGCCATAGCCTTGTGTTATGCCTAATATAATTTTGGAAATCAGCTTTTGCCCCAAACAACATTTTATTGCATGCATCAAAAAGATTTAGCTTGCTAAGGGTCACATAAGTGTACTCAGAATCTGCTTCAAAGCCAAGAGACACTAGAGAGAGATGGTTTATTATCCATCGCGTTCCTCCTCCCACCCCGAAGATTGCTTGCAATGAAGTGCTACCAGGGATCATTAAAAAAAGATTGCTCATTTTATGTAGCCTGAATCTCTGAAACGGTAGTTAGCTGAGTTCCAGTGGCAAGAATGTGCGGAAGACAACTCCAAGAGATAAACAAAAGTGAGTTAAACCAGGAAGACAGGCTCAGCAGCAATTAGTCTAATGGAATATCATTTTTAATGTAAGGAAGCTACATTTTCTAATTCCCCCTAAAAACCCCAGGTGCCGAATGGGTTATAATAAATGCACACAGTAAAAAAGAAACAGGTATACTCTCTTCCAAGCATCCTATTAACCAGAATGCTAGTGCTGCAAAATCCAACACACAGTAAACAATGCTTTTCCTGTTAGAATAATGATGCATAGTTTATTCTTTTATACCATTTAGCACTTGGGGACCACATCCATTTACCAAAATAATACCAAATTAGTAGTGTAAATATTGAAATCAGACCTTTCAGGCCAGCCAGTGGCCTAATTTTCCCTTCAATCTGCTCTTAATCTCAATTCATCAATAACGCTACCTTATTATCAGACTTTGACAGCAAGCTAAGGCTTTTGATAAATGATACATCTCAGGCCAGATTTAAAATTTGAATCTCAAGTGCTAATTATCTGTACAGGCCTAGTTAATAACGAGATCTCTTGTTAAATATCTGATCACAGCACGGGCATCATTTGTCAAGATCCTCAAGCCTACCTTAGAGACCGACTCTTTGAATCCTCCCTTGCCTACCATATGTAAAACTGGGATCTTTGTTTCTATAATAAGCTTTTATTAGGAGGCTGACATGGTGATTAAGCTCGCCGTAGACACACACAATGAATTAGACAATTAGCCTTGCTGCTTTAGAACCACTCAGACTCCTCGCAAGACAAAATAATTGATATTGAATTTTAACTTGATGCGTTCCACATTTAAACCTCAATTTGCAAAGCACACCTGGAAGGCCGCTTGCTGCCTTTCCCTTGTAGTCTGTGCTGATGGGATAAAGGCTCCTGCAGCGTGCACGGGAGAGCACAGAAGGCGCGATGCACTGCGATCTCTTCTCAGTGGAGCACAGAATTCTCTAGCATTAATGGGAAAGGTAATTACCTAGGTCTAACTTTATAGCCTTTTCTCTAATGAAACTATAATCTCCCAGGCCTACACACTTTAAGCATTTGCATGATTTTAATGATTTCGGTGCCATAGCTGTTGGTATACCCCTTCGTTTTAAAACAAAACGCCTTCGACACAAAGACGCTAATTATATTTTCTCTTATTGGCACAAAGTGAGGTTGAGTCAAAGTGGGGGGGGCATTATAAAAACAACCAAGGACAGTTTCTATGGCCCTTCAAAAAGATGAACCCCAAATAAATACACCTGCTTCTTCCTTCCCCTCCTTCCAGCCCCCCAGCTCAACCTACACTACATGACGCGAAGGATAAAATCTGACTTTGGTCCCACACAGAATGGGTACCACACAGGACTGTGGCGTCTGGTCCCTAACGGAAAGCGATTTTTGTCTCCTCACAGGAACATTTTGAGCAATGGGCACAGCTGGAAATTCCCAGAGTTTTTCTGCCATGCAAAGCTGAGGCTGAGAGAGGAGATGGATGGGATGTTCTCTGTGGGTAATTGAGGTGCCAGTCTAAATGGCTTGCCCGATCCTAGGACCTATTAGAGCAACTTGTGTTGTTAAGGAATAAAGAGTCAGAATCTTTATTATGAACTCTAAAAGCCCTTACTCAACCAGATAAGCAACCTACACAGTCCTGAGTCGGGGTGTCCAAGAGAGGAACAATGGTTTCTCCTGTTCATCCAATGCTCCCCTCTGTCTCTCCATCCTTGGTGGGAGACTAGAGGAGGGCCTAATGCTACTAAGGTTACAGCATGGACAGAGAAAGAAGAGACGTCTTCAGAGGCACAGCAGTCGTCAGGGTAACCAGACCTCTCCATGCTAGGAAGGAGTCTGACTCCTCTCCTCAAGTGGCAATGATGAACCCGGAGAGTATGGCACTTCGATTTACCACCCGTGCCAAAGAAAAGGCACAGTTTTCTGAGCACACCTCTCCCACCATTTCTACAAAAGCCAGACAGCGACCAAGTCCCAGGGAAGTGGTTTATGAGTTAGAATTTGACTCCCTGAGAGATGAAGGGCAATTTTAATCGATGTCTTAGAGTATCGACTAAATAGTTGCTTACGGAGAAGTCTCAAAAAGCACAGAGCTATTTCTTCCTACTAAAGGTGGAGTCACTAAGGAGACTGAAATGATAGTGACTGACTGAACGGGGAAGAGGCTCATTCTCCGAGCTCTCAAATCCACAAAACTAGCGAGACCAGATCTTTCTGAAGCTTCTTTGTTTTTTTTCCACTAACATTATTTAAATAATATTTTCCCAGTAGTATATCTTATTTAAAAAAAAAAAACTAGAAATGGGGCCTGGAAAGATAGCTCAGTGGATAAGAGAATTTACTGCACTTGTAGAGGGGACCCAGGTTAAGTTCCCAACACCAACATGGTGGCTTCCAACCATCTATAAGTCCAGTTCCAGGGGAGTCAGCATCCTTCTTCCCAGGCACAGGGCACACAAATGGTGCACATACAGGCATGAAGACAACACACACACATACACACACACAAAATCTTCAAAAATGTTTACATAAATAAAATTAGATATAAATCTAGGTTCTGCAAGTTACAAAATGCAGCCTTGGGTGAGCCGAGCAACCTCTCTGAGTCTTAACACCATTAAGAAAAAAATCACAATGACACGTGTCTTTAAGCTATGGAATTACGAACTGCTCTTGGAGTAGGACTTGCCAAGTGTTGTAGAAGCATTTCCATCTAATAACAGTGCCCTAGTCACTGTACGTCCAAGCACAGTGTGGATGGGTTTTCGGTAGGTGATAAATGAATGGTTTCCTTTAGGGTCAGTCTCCAACGACTGCACAGTTTAAAGATCACAAGAACTTCATGTCTAGGAATGACAAAAAGACATTCAAAAAACGCTTCTGTCTCTTAGACAGGGTTTGCGATTACAGCCACAAGTTCACATAAATAAAATTGATAGTTATTCTTTAAAAGACTAAAAGGAAATGCCATATAGTTTCATTAGCATAAAGAGTGAATGACGGAGTTGAGGAGATGCTTCTGTGGGCAAAATGCTTTCCGGGAAAGCTTGAGGACCTGCATTTAGCTCCCAAGTGAAAGATGAAGCACCCATCTGTAACTCCGGGTCGAGAAAGGTGGAGAGACCTTGTCTCCAAAAAAAAAAAAAAAGTCAACTCTGGAGCACCCACTCTAACAGGAATGCCTTTATCAAACCTCTCCCCTCAAGGTTCAGGGATCTCTGAAGAAGAGGAGGCAGAGGTGGCGGATGACTTCATGAAAACCGTCTTTTAGATACCACAAGGCACATCTGAACTCAGCAAGACTGTGACAGCGTGCGCAAGACCTGCACCGGTTCAAGCCAGACAAAATCCCAGTCTGGAGAGGGAAGGGGGCACAAAAGTCCACATGTACGGAAAGACACCCGCTACCAAAGAAAGCTTTGTTTTCTCCTGATGTTTGGAGTGACAATGGTTGTCACTCAGCCACACTCCAGGGTAGGACCCTAGAGCCAGCGACTGGTCGACACCAAAGACACGCGTGGTTTTTGTCTTCTTGTCTTGTTTTGTTTGGGTGCTTTCTGTCTTATTGGGTTATTGTTTTGCTTTGGGTTTGTGTGTGTGTGTGTGCGTGTGTATGTGTGTATGTGTGTGTATGTGTGTGTATGTGTGTGTGTGTTGTTCATTTGTTTTGATTTTTGTTTTCTTTTTTCCTTTTGTGAGAGAGAGGGGGAGGAGGAAGAGAGAGAGAAAACTCGTGACTGAATGAAAGGGCACTTTTATTACTCATAAGACCCTGAGTTCAAGCCCAAGGACCACCAAAAGCAGGAGGGATAAATGATTGTTTTGGGAAAATCAATTCCATTTAATCTTGCTAATGTTATCTCTGGCTGATGTGATGATGGAGAAACTAGAAACTGTCTAACCTCTGCAGGTTGGATCTAATGAGCAAACATTACAAATGAGTGTAAGCGAGTGTAACCGAAGAGGGGGAAATGAACCATTCTTTATTTCACACTTTCGTAATATTGATTCAGGTCATTGTTTCTGCTAATCACATAAAACGTGATCATATTTATGTAGTCTATGGAGTTACTGTGATAAAATGATTTGGGTTGAAACTGATGTCAGCACACCGCTTCCAATCTAGTATCTAAACCTATGTCCAGCCAGTCCCTCCTCCCTACCTCTCCTGGGAAAGATAGACAGTGAGGGTGGGGGTGGGTATTAGAGGGAGCAGGAAGATTTCTCATCTGATACACTCCCTGGACAACAGATATAAGGTCCAGCTCTGTGACAGCTTCTACAGAAAGTGCCCAGTGCTTGCTCTGACTAGTAACAAAAACACTATCTGGGCTTTGTGGGAAAACACAGGAGCAGCAGCCATCAAACACAGAAGAGGAGTGCATACTGAACCATCTGTCCTTATTCTGCTGCTCTCCCTGGACCCTGTTATCAGCAAATGTAGCTACGCAAGCTGATGCTCACAACCAGAGCCTTTTAGGGGTGAAACACTAGACTGAGCCCACTACCACCATCACTCCCCAGATGCAGTGCTCACAGCTATGGGAAGATTTTGACACATTTAGGAGAAACAGAAGTCAGTTTCAGGGAAGAAAAATAAAACATAAAGTTTCATATGTTATTAGTAGACCATAGACTAAAATCCATTTGTCATCCCAATTGTGGTGGTTTGAAGAAGATTGGCCCCTGGAGTGGGTCTCAATTGGTGGAACTATTTAGAAACGATTAGAAAGTGTGTCCTTATTGGCAGAGGTGTGTCACTGGGGACAGGCTTCAAGGTTTCAAAAGCCCACACCGTTCTCCCCAACCCTCATCTTATGCTCGTGGATCCAGATGTGAGCCCTCAGCTACTGCTCTACGCTACATCTCCCTGCCTGCTGCCATGCTCCCCGCCATGATGGTCCTGGGCTCTAACCCTCTGGAACTGTGAGCCCCAAATAAACCGTTTCTTCTGTAAGTTCCCTTGGTCGTGTGTCTCATCCCAGCAATAGAGAAGTAACTATGGCAGAAATCCTTGATAAAACTGAAATTCCTTTTTAAGAGGTCAGTAAGGTAGCTCAGCAGGTAAAGGCACTTATTGTACAAGTCTAGCAATCCTTGTTTTATCCTCAGGGTTCAATCCCAGAACCACACCACACCCACCCACATCTACCCACATCCACACACATACACACACACACACATACACACCACACCCACCCATATCCACACACATCCACACACATCTCCACCACCACACACATACCACCACACCCACCCACATCCACACACATACACCACATCCACCACATCCCAACATCCACCACCACACACCCATCCCACACAACACCTACATACATCAATCCACCACACATACACACAACCCATCCACACACACACACACACATCCAGCACACATCCACACATTCCACAACAGCACACACTACACCACACACCCACCCACACTCCACACACATACACCACCTACACATACATACACCACACCACACCCACAGCCAACCACCACCATCGACCCATCCACACAGCATCTCATCACACGGACCATAACACAAACATAACACACCAACAACCCACCCCATCCCACACACATCCACACACATCCACCCACATCCACACACATACACACACATACACACCACACCCACCCACATCCACACACATACACACACATCTACACACACACACACATACACACCACACCCACCCACATCCACACATACACACACGTACACACACATACACACACCCACATACACACACATACACACATGTACACACACATACACACACACGCACACACATACACACATACACACACATCCACCCACACCCACCCACACCCACCCACATCCACACACACACACACACACACACACACACACACAGTGAGCAGCGACAAAGCCAGATGATAATAATAAGTGTATTTATTTGACATTGGAACTCACTTTTGAGCTCCCATGGGCTGCTCTTCTGAGCTGCAAGTAGACTGGACAGCAGCTTCATCCTTGTCGCTTCTCCTGGGGCCATAACTGTCAATCATTTCCATCCTCCATACCTGTGTGAGAGTCCCTCACCCTCAGCCACTGTCTGGACTTTCCTGGACCTCCAGGGACCAGAATCTTCAACCCTGCAGAATCCAGATTTGTGATGATGAGATGCATAGAGTTTCCTAAGAGGGCCGTCTTTAAAGAAAATGATGTCTGCTTTCCCTTTCTAGGTGGTAACTGTAGGAGACCAGCTTCGACAAAAATACCGCTTACCAGGGCAGGGGCATGGGGATTAGAAAAACAGTAAAGAGAACAAAGACACAAGTGAAAATAATAAAAAGGAAACGTAGGATAGCGCTGGGAGGGAGTTCCAGTGATTACTGAAATCTGCCTGCTTTTAATTTTCCATACACCTTTATACCCCAATACAACGGGGGGAGCAGACAAAAGACTGCTTTAACATGATACAAAGGACAACCAGAACAGCTAGTACTTCAATACTTGAGACACCAAGTCATTAACATTCTGCTGTTTAGGCGGAACTCACCCTAGACCAAGTATCCTGAAGGCAGTCACTCCTAAGCTCCTATTTCAAAAGTAGGAGCAGAAGTATGCTTGTAGCCTGACCATTGGTCAGGATGGAATGGACCTACCTGTATGGGCCATCTTAATGTCAAAAGAATCAAGTAACCACACCCTAGGTCAGGATGTGTAACCCTGGTTGTTGTCAACAATTTCGAACAACCTCAAACTCTCTGACCTTCACAAGGTAAAAATAGGCTCCCATTTTTGGGCCTCCACCGGTAACTCCCTGTCTGTATGCTTTTATAGGTGAAGTTTTTCTGCCCCCACCACAAATATTGATCGTTTACTGAAGCTTGAGGCAATATTCTGTCTAGGTAGCCAGAACTGCCCCAAACTTCCGATCCTCCTGCTTCAGCCTCCTGAGTACAGGGCTTACAAACAATTACAAACATGTCTGAGATCATGCCTCCTGCAAATTAAGCAAGTACTCTACCATCTGAGCTGTATCTCCTTCCCTCTTTAGACCAAGCTTCTTGAGCAGAGGATTACAAATTCATGTGGTGCTGAGTAATTAATATGAAGGGCATGAAAAATTTGGCAACTGTAAGGGTCTCTGAATGGCCAGTGCTCAAAATTCAATTCAAAACCAAATGCATAAAGATTTGAGGTGTGTCTAGCATCATTCACCCATGTTGCCTTGTGCAGTTTCACTGCAGCCTTGGTCCTGAACACACGACTGTACCTACAGTCATCAGCAACACTGCCTGAAACGGCTCAGTTCAAGATTGTTGTTTTTCAAAACTCAACTTCATATGGAAAAAAAAAACTAGGATAGCCAAAACAATCCTGTACAATAAAGGGACTTCTGGAGGCATCACAATCCCTGACTTCAAACTTTCCTGCAGAGCTACAATACTGAAAACAGCCTTGTATAGACATAAAAACAGACAGGAGGACCAATGGAATCGAATAGAAGACTCAGATATTAATTGACACACCTACAAACACCTGATTTTTGATAAAGAAGCAAAAAATATAAAATGGAAAAAGAAAGCATATCCAACAAGTGGTGCTGGTATAACTGGATATCAACATGTAAAAGAATAAAAATAGATCCATATTTATTCCCATGCACAAAACTCAAGTCCAGATAAATCAAAGACCTCAACATAAAACCAACCACACTGAACCTCACAGAAGATAAAGAGAGAAGTACACTTGAACACATTGGCACAGGGAACCACTTCCTAAATATAATCCCAGTAACACAGAAATTGAGAGAAACAATTACCAAATGGGACCTCCTGAAATTAAGAAGCTTCTGTAAAGCAAAGGACACAATCAACAAGACAAAACCACAGCCTACAGCAAGGGAAAAGTTCTTTACCAACCCCACATCAGACAGAAGGCTGATCTCCAAAATATACAAAGAACTCAAGAAATTGGTTATCAAAAGAACAAATAATCTAATAAAAATGGGGTACAGACCTAAACAGAGAACTTTCAACAGAGAAATCTAAAATGGCTGGAAGACACTTAAGGAAATGCTCAATATCCTTAGCCATCAGAGAAATGTAAATCAAAACAACTCTGAGATTCCATCTTATACCTGTAAGAATGGCCAAGATCAAAAACACTGATGACAACTTATGCTGGAGAGGTTGTGGGATAAAGGGAACACTCCTCCATTGCTGGTGGGAGTGCAAGCTGGTACAGCTGCTTTGGATTTCAGTATGTTGATTTCTCAAAAAATTAGGAAACAACCTACCTCAAGAGCGAGCAATACCACTTTTAGGTATATACCCAAAGGTTGCTCAATCTTACCACAATGACATGTGCTCAACTATGTTCATAGCAGCATTGTTTGTCATAGCCAGAACCTGGAAACAACCTAAACGCCCCTCAATCAAAGAATGGATAAGGAAATGTGGTACATTTACACAATGGAGTACTACACAGCAGAAAAAAATACTGACATCTTGGAATTTGCAGGCAAATGGATGGATCTAGAAAACATCATATTGAGTGAGGTAATCCAGACCCAGAAAGACAAATATCATATGTACTCACTCACTTTTAGACATAAAGAAAAAGAACAGTCTATAATTCACAATCCAAGAGAACCTAGACAACAATGAGGATCTTTAAAAGGCTAATATACATGGGAAGTAGAAAAAGACAAGATCTCCTGAGTAAATTGGGAGCATGGAGACCACAGGGGAGGGTTGAAGGGGAGGGAAGAAAAATGGAGGAGAGCGGAGAAAAATATATAGCTCAATAAAAACAATTTTAAAAAGATTGTTGTTCTTACTATACATGTAGTCTTATTCTCTTATAGCAATATGTGGGTTTATAAAAGCAAAGATTTCTAATAGTTTCTTGCTATTATTTCTCAGCATGTAGCTATCAGATTGAGTTTATCTTTGAGTTGGAGTTTGCTAAAGTATGGTATTCAGGAGTTAGTTACTCACTCAAGTTTCATAAATTAAAAAAAAAGATCATGGATTTTGGCTTGGAATGGGACAAAGTCTCCAACAACTTCTAAAGTGGCCCTAAACATACTTACTTCTACCACCCTGTACTGTATATTTATTCAAAGCGGCATTCTAGGCATTGACAATTATGGAATCAGAATATTGATCATTTCTGGAAAATGTTGAAGATGTTATACATTCTACAGCATCAAATACTCAGCCAAGATTGATTTTTTATGTAAAAATAAACAAAGGCATTCAATTTTTTAGTTTGCAAATTTGCTTTTGTCTTTAATAAGTGATGAAATTATAAGTACACTGAAGAATTGTTTAGGATAAATTCCTTATGATTTATTATATATAAAAGATTTGTGTACTATTTTATACACCCGCAGATCCAGCCAAAGAGGAGTCACAGGTGGAAGCAGTTTAGGATGCCCTGACCCAGAGCTGTACCCTCTCTCCTGTAGCATCACCCTCTCTCGGGCTATTTAACTGTGCCTTCACCAGTCCATTGCAAGGCTGTCCAACTGCTATCCTTGGGGTGTTCAGTGTCTAATGCAACTGTGGATCCCAGGGTCATGGGTTCTCTCCACACTTTATTTCCTGGAAAGTGTGTCTTACAATCTTTGACATGACAGAACTTAGGTTCCCATTTCCAGTGGGTCCACCCTTCAAATAGAGGTGCTGGCTGATGTCCTCAAGGTACAAAAAGTAAATCCATGAGCTCATGCCCAGAATCTGCATCTATTCATGGACAAATCACTGGTAGAAGAAATATAGGATAGTCAACTTCTCATCAAATCGTTTATTGATCTTCAACTAGTGTCATGTTGGCAGCTCAGCTAAGGATGCCACATACAGGTAGTACCAAATGTGTCCTTTCAATTATACATTTAGGGACCAGAAAAATGACCACCAAAGTGCCAACAAACCCAATGTATCCACCATGTCAAGGAGTCCACTCATTTACTACCTGGCCAAAATGTGCCTCCACTGTAGTAGGAGAGCAGTAATGAAGCTCACGGTTCTTAGGTACCAGTGTTAACCAGCTGCCTGTGTACAATTCTTGATACAATTCAGTGCTCAGTGCTCAGTAACCTGGTACTCACCCAGACAAACAGCAGTGGAGCGCTCTAAGGAAAACCAGGAGAATCATCATTGTGTGCACCTGCTAAGTACGACAGGTGTTTTCCTCCAGTGAACCAAACCTTTCCTTCAGACCCCAGAACTGCCTGGGTATAGGAAATGAAAACAGGAAGTGGTTTTCTGCTAGGGTAACTCCCTCCCCCATCCCCTACCCCTGCCACCAGCTGTTGACCTTTCCTGTTAGATTGAATATTGACTCCCCCACCCACCCAATCTGATGGAGGAGAGTTATCTGTCTATGTTACTTTCATTGGTTAATTAATAAAGAAAACTGCCTTGGCCCTTTAATATGACAGAAAATTAGGTAGGCAGAGTAGACAGAACAGAATTGTGGGAGAGGGAGGGGAGATGCTTCAGGCAGTCGCCATAGTGAGTCTCCATGCTTCTCCTCTCCGAGATGGATGCAGGTTAAGATCTCTCCTGGTAAGCCACACCTCGTGGTGCTACACAGATTACTAAATATGGGTTAAAGGAACATGTGAGAATTAGCCAATAAGAGGCTGAAACTATGGGCCAGGCAGTGTTTTAAAAGAATACAGTTTCTGTGTAATTATTTTGGGTAAAGCTAGCCGGCGGCCGGGTGGCGGGACGCAGCCCCGCTGCTTCCTTCTACATCAATCCACATCCATTCCGAGATTCAGAAAGCACTGGTTTGGAAAGGGGGCTTTGTCAATATAATAAAGTTGAGTTCTAAGTGAACCAGGGCCTCGTCCAGTGACTGCTGCCGTTGTAGAGGGCAATCGCACACAGACACGTACAGGAGAATGGCATTGTGAGAAGGAAGACATACAGGGGACCATGTGGGGACAGAAGAGGAGAGCTGAGTGACACCAAGAGCACAAGGAAGGACTCCTGGAAACTGGGAAGGAGGCATGCAGCAGGCATCAGAGCCAACTGCTTGATTTTAGACTTCAGGCCGCACAAACAGCAACAATGCATATCTGTTCTTTTAAGACACCCAGTGTGCCATGCTTTGCTACACAAGTCCTTCAACAAATGCATCCTCCTTCCTGGGTTTATTCTGAGAGAGAAAATTAAGTAGTGTCTTGTTACTGATCATCCATTTTTCCATCCAAGCATTGTCACGTTAACCTCCCATAACTACAGACTGCTCTCCCCACCCCCTCTGTCCTTGCACCCATAAGAACCATTAGGTACACTTGAACTCTGAAGGCTATGTTCTGCCACCGGCCCTCCACAGCTCACCGTCACTAATATCCTAGTGCTGCAACTACCCTCAGATGAGAGCCACCACCTGACTCCACAGAGATACAATGACCCTTCTTCCACTAGTGGATTCTGCATGGCCTTGGTCACCAGTGTATCCACGGAAGCTCCTGTGGGGTGTAGCCATATGCTAAAACCTCTGACTCTTCACAATATTTCAACTCCAACCTGTTGACACGTATGAGCTGTGAACCCTTTCTTCTACTCTCTGCTTTCTCGCTCTGACCTCAATACCACTTAGTGTCCCCAATCACATTTACACTTCCAGCCGTCCAGAAGGGAGTTTCACAACCTCCTGGACTCTCTGGGAAAATGTCAAGTCCTGCATGGCCTTGGGTCAGGACCCTCAGAAGCCAAGCCTGTGGTTCCCTGCTAGTGATGACAAATAGTGGCATATCTTCCAACCAGTTTAGAGCAAAGTCCCTTTGTTCTTCCCATCAATCACTCCACCATGAACCAGGTGGTCTTACATTGGAACCTAACTCAACCTGTGGGCCAGAACCTGAGAATAGACCCAAGATCACAGTGGGATTAAAGATGATTTGTAGGGAAGAGGTTTCTAATTAGTGTGTTGGGGCGGGGGTGGGGGCTCAGATCAGTCAGAGCAGAACAATTAACCCTTCGGACACAAGGAGAACCTTGCATCTCCAGAGAGTGCCGGATCACTCCAGGAGCTTGGGAGTCAAGTTGAGCCTCTGGAGCTGAAGTAGTTCTGATTTGAATTTCTGATCTGAGTGTCCTTGTGTGTCTTAGAACAGATTACACTTTCCACTTAACAGAAGATGGGGAAGAAATTATCTGTGAGGATACGGTGAATATGAAAATCTTGGATCCCTCTCTAGATAGTGTGGTCCAGCCAGTGTGAAGCCAATCCCAGGGTATTGTGATCAGGGGAGATCCACTACAGTTCTGAGAAATGCTGTTCCAGGAGAGGGGGAGAAGGACAGGATGCCCGGGAGCAGGAAGTGGCAGGTGTCTAGGCCAGAAAGAGATGAGGCTGCGTGGGCTTCTCTGAGGGCTCAGAGCGCCGAGTGCAGGAGACAGGAAGGTCCGTGTCTGTTGAAGCCAAGCTCCGGAATACGCCATGGAAAGGTACCCTAATTGGGAGTTTCAGTGGGAGAATAACTCAAGGTAGTGAACCTAGTAGTGTCTAGGCTCAGAAGGAAGGGAATGGAGCCAGCAGGAGGTTGAAAGATTTGGAGAAAATTGAGGTTCTAAGCAGCTACTAGTTCCCTTGAGATGGAATTTGGGGTGTGGGGAAGTGGGATTGTGACAAAGATGGGGTGCTATGGAAGTCTGCAGAGAATGGTTGTTTAGGAATGGGTGACTGAGCAGGACCAGAGATTCCGGGAGATAGGAGTGGCATCCATCCAGAAACTGCAATGCTAGTGTGGTGGGCGGAAAAGCATCCCCTCACAGCCCCAGAACCTGTGAATGGTACTCTATGTGCCAACAGAAACAAGTTGAGAGTTGAGACGAAGAATTGTTCCTGCCTTGCAAGGACCCTAAATGCTAGTGTGTGTATCTTCTTAGGGGGAAGTGGGACTGGAGGATGCATACTCAGAAGAGAGGCCATGTGCCCACCATGACAGAGTACATGATGCAGCCACAAGCAAGGAAGCTAAAGCCACCAGCAGCTAGAAAGAAAAGGAAACTATTTCTCCCTAGAGCCCCTGGAGGGAGTCCTACCTTGAGGACACTTTGGTTTTAGCTAATGCTCTGGGCTTCCGAGCTTCGAAAGAAGTTTCTGTTGACATAAACTACCGTGCTTGTGGTTGTTTATTAGAATAGCCCTGGAAACTAATAACGCTGAGCTCTTGGAAACTAATAACGCTGAGCTATTAGGTATGCAAAACAGATCTTGAAATATTCTTGTTTAGAGCAGGCTGGTAAAAAAGGAGCAGGATAGCTCAACTCACATGCTCAATGGGAAGAACAGAAGGAAGGGTGATCCTGAGAGGAGCTGGAGCAGAGGATGAAAGAAAAAGGGTCACTGTCTAGAAATGACCAAGACTACTCAAGAGTAAAATGAGCATCAGCCCTCCTGGCTTCAGGAGTATATAGAAAGATCCCTGTCCCTAAGGTCACAGCTAGACCCTTGAGTTGATCTTTCTTAAGTGTTAGGAATGGGCTAGTGTGGAAATACATTTCCTGCCATTCTTCCACTTCAGTTCTTTAAGCTATCATTGCAATTTTAATTCAACCTTGGATTTAAGATATAGAAATGTTGCATTTTGACTGGTCCTTATTGAATCCTTCCATTCAAACACCTTTTACCTGGATTGGGGGGGTGGTTTGAATTGTGCCCCACCTTCTCCACCACCACCTATGTTTTGTGTCAGGCAATGCAGGACACATACCATGACAAATATACTTCCAACTCTGCGTGTTTATTCATGTAAATGGCTGTTCTGGCCCAGCTGACAACAGGGTATACCTGGAAGTCATTCTGTCACCATAACACTTGAAAATAAACTGTATGCAGAAGTGACAATAAGCCATGCCCATTCCTTCTTCTCTACTTCAGCAAATATGTCCCCAATTCCACATATCTTTTCCAGAATCCAAACCCCTGTGGACATTTCAATACCGCCTTATTCAAGAAGAGGTGTGATTTTAAAAAGAGGGAGGGGAGTGAGAGTAGAAAAATAATGTAACAAGCCTTAGCAATAAAAAAAAAAAACCTGCTATCAGGGCTGCAGAGATGGCTCAGAAGTCAAGAACACTGGCTGCTCTTCCAGAGGATCCAGGTACAAACAGCACTCATATGGTAGCTTACAACAATCTGTGACTCCAGCCCCAGGGGATCTCATATCCTCTTCTGGTCTCCATGGGCACTACACAAACACAGTACACAGACAGAAATTTGGGCAAATGCTAACACACAATAAAGCAGTATCTTTAAAATAAAGTAGCATCAAAACCGCAAACATTCCACAGCATTGCTGCGTTTTACTTGCCTTCACAGTGAAGATGCCTCTGGTTGCAGGCTTCAAAACGCATCCTGTAGTGAGGGGCTGCGGGCTGCGTTCCTGCCGCCCTGCTCCCGGTCACCAGCTAGCTTATACCCCGAAATAACAACACACAAATTGTATTCTTTTAAATACTGCCTGGCCCATTATTTTCTGCCTCTTACTCACATCTTGATTAACCCATATCTAATAATCTGTGTAGCACCACAAAGTGGTGCCTTACCGGGAAGTTTCTAGCGTACATCCATCTTGGGCTGGAGCTTCATTGCGTCTGGCATCTCTCTCAGGAGAAGCACGGTGGTCTGCCTAACTTAGGAGAGGCGTGGCATCTTACTGAGCCATCTACCTCACTTCCTTCTTCCTGTTCTGTCTACTCCACCCACCTATGTTCTAACCTATTAGGCCAAGCAGTTTTCTTTATTAATTAACCAATGAAATCAACAGATTGATAGAAGACCCGCCTCCATCATTTCCCCTTTTTCTGTTTAAACAAAAAGGAAAGGCTTTAACTTTAACATAGTAAAATTACATATAACAAAACAGTTATCACGCAAAAATTACAGTTACAATATTTATATCTACTTTATCTTTTATCATAAGTAAGGAAAACTATAACTATCTATCTATTCTTCAGCTCCATCAAAGACTCCAGAAGGACACAATATTACCTAAGTAAATAAGAAATATGCAATTTCCAAACTCTAGAAATGATAGAGACATCTCGCTGCCTGGACAGTCACCCAAAGTTCTTTTGTACTGTTGGGGCATCTATCTTCGGCCTATAGGCCCACAGTATCCAGAAGACTTTCCCATGAAGCAGGAAATTTCAAAGACAGTTCAGTCACTATCTGCTGTGTCCTGCAGAATGTCTCGCAGACTCTTTCATAAATCAGGAACCTCAAAGAATCATCTCACATTTAGGCAAGTTCAGCATTCCTCTCTGTGTCCAGTTTATACAAGAGTCCAAGCAAGAGCAGTTTCTTGCCCAATGGCTATCAAACTCCATAAGTAGCCTCTTAGATGCCCATCTTCCTCTTGAAGTAGCTTGTGCTGCCAGGAGCAGATATGTCTCATTGTCATGAAAAGTCCTAAGTTATTAAGATATTTAAGTGGAATATTCTGTAGTCTTTGAAAGATATGAAGAATGTCTATCTAACTGAAATATATCTATATATCTAGAAAATCTAACTAACATGACTATAAGCTTTACTATTGATGATTATCCATTAACAACCTATATTTCTTAATTATAAATTACATTTTTAAAATGAACTACACAATCACAATACCTTAATCAGTATCAAAAATACATATACATATAACAAAATTGACCTTAAATGTCTATCAATAAAGCAAAATCTATACCAATGCAAATTATTCATATCTATATCATATCCCCCTTTAAATGTAAAAGAACATTTATAAACAATATTTGGGAATATGGGCGCAGTTATTTCTCTCCAAACTGCTTCCTGCTGAATGGGGACGCTGTTAATCAGATCTTTCATAATGTAACCTGTGTGCCAGGTTCATCTTAGTCATCAGTTGAGCGAGGTGATTTTTTGAGGGTGTTCACAGCAACCTTTCAGGAGGGCGTGGTCTATCATACCATATTGGGAAAGAAGCAATCCATAAGGTCTCATTTTCTGTAAAAACAAAAGAAGAATCTCTTTTCCAAAGTATCATATCCTTAGATCCAAATTCTGACGTCAAGGTATTTTCAAAATATCTATCTTGGATTAGTTCAGCAGCATTTATAAACAAGTATCTTTTAGCAGCTGTTGCTCCTTCCTCAGCATCCAAACAATTCAAAGAGAGCATAATAGTACACAGTATCAAGATTCTCTGTGTATTTTCCATCTTATGCGGCTTTGTTTTAACCTCTATTTCTTCTATTTTACTTTTTGAGACAGGTTCTCTGTATATCTTTGTCCTGGAATAACTCTTTAGACCAGGCTGTCCTTGAACTCAGAGGTCTATGTGCCTCAGCCTCCCCAGTGCGGGGATTAAAGGTGTGTACTACAACACCTTGAACTCACAGAGATCCATCTGTCCCTGCCTCCCAGGCATTGGGATTAAAGGTGTGTGCTACCACACCTTGAAGTCACAGAGGTAATCTACCTCTGCCTCTCAAGTGTTGGGATTAAAGGTGTGTACCACCACACCCTAGCTACTTCCTTTTTTTTTTTTTACTTTTAAGAACTTTAACCTTTAGCTTGCTTATATTTTTAACACACTGTAAAACATTTAGAGGTTTTCTTCATCTTTGAATCTCTCTTTATTGTATATCTCTCTCTTTCTGATCACATGAGTCTTTAATTTACCCACCAATATCGGTAGAACTAAAGCCGTAACTTTGGCGGCTGGATCCAGCCCATGCCTTAGCTTTCTAGCCTCATGGCGGAGGTACCCGCAGGAGCCATGTTTATCGCCACAACTCTATGGCATTTCAAGGTCCCTGCCAGCAAGCAAGCTGCAACAGTGTCAAACAACAATCAAAAACTCCCTACTCAGGACCGCCTGCTTGAAAGAGTCAGAGTTTGTCCTGGCAGTACAGACCAGAACGCCAGCATTTTAAAACAGCACAACTTTTTTTCTTGCTATGGCTGAAAACCGAAAAACATACGTTCAGACCCAAGAAATTGCTGCTACCAAGAAGCCATGCTTTACTCTATTCTTTCCCAAGCTTTCTCAAGCTTTCTGTGGATTCAGTTATCCACGTGGGTGCCATTCTGTAGTGAGGGGCTGCGGGCTGCGTTCCTGCCGCCCTGCTCCCGGTCACCAGCTAGCTTATACCCCGAAATAACAACACACAAATTGTATTCTTTTAAATACTGCCTGGCCCATTATTTTCTGCCTCTTACTCACATCTTGATTAACCCATATCTAATAATCTGTGTAGCACCACAAAGTGGTGCCTTACCGGGAAGTTTCTAGCGTACATCCATCTTGGGCTGGAGCTTCATTGCGTCTGGCATCTCTCTCAGGAGAAGCACGGTGGTCTGCCTAACTTAGGAGAGGCGTGGCATCTTACTGAGCCATCTACCTCACTTCCTTCTTCCTGTTCTGTCTACTCCACCCACCTATGTTCTAACCTATTAGGCCAAGCAGTTTTCTTTATTAATTAACCAATGAAATCAACAGATTGATAGAAGACCCGCCTCCATCAGCATCCCAAGATGGCACCCTCTTAACAATGGCCATGTGCAGGAATCTACATCACTGGGCTCCAAGGGCTGACCTACTTTCACAGCCACCGAAACATTTCTGCTAAGTCGAGTCCGTCTCAACAAATTCCACGGGACTCTCGTCTTCATTTGCTGTCCCCCAACTTGACAGTGTTGAACATGCCGATGCAAGCGGCTCCTTGAAGCGCAGCCTACAGGTGTCTGTGACTGCCAAGGTCTTGTCACCGCGATGGCATTGGCGATGGGACCTGATGTGCGTTGTCCTCCCGAGTTCACTTTGCATTGTTATTCAAAGTTGGTCGTGTCATAACAAAATAGAAAATGAGCGAGCACCGGCTTCTACTTTGCACAGCGTCTCCAGATCGTCAGATCGTCAATAGAGATGAAATGTCTGGTACAAGAGTGAAGCCTACGCAAGTCATCTGGTTGTCAGAGATGGTGAAGACAACAGGAACGTCAGGAAGACTCCCCAAGTCACCTAAACCTGTCCATTTTGTTTCTCTTCTATCCAGAGAGAGTCAACACACGCCTAGGAAGTAGCCCTCTAGTGCTAGAAGAGCAGAGGAACCCAGAAGGGCTGCTGTACCATGTGGGAGTGGGTTGGGTAGCATCCATATCATGGGGGATGGAGGCGTGTTTCGGTTATTTATATCCTCACCTTCTGCCTCATAGTAAATTAAAATACTCTGGTTCCAAATAAGGAACCTTCCCCTGGAGACCAGAAGTCGCAATCATCACGATCCCCCATTGATCGTCTGTGGGCACACCAGAGAATCAGAAAGGAGAGATTTCCTGTGTCAGCATTCCCTAAGACCTTGTCCTTGGCCAGAGGCCTGACCAGCTGCTTTTAGACAACGCCCCTAAGAAAGCAGACTTCTCTTCCTGCTCTGAGACTAAGAAATGCAATCAATCCAGTTAGTAGTTGGAGCAGTAATTAATCTCCCAGAGACTGAATAGACATAGCATTAAATCTGTGTTCAGGTTACAGAGGAAATCATGTGGAAAAGTTCAATGTTCCTACCTTAACACTTACTTTTGAGCTGTCCTGATGCATCAGAAGATTTAATTAATTTTGATCTTTTATTAGCTAAAAAAGAAAAACGAAGATCAAATAGGACTATGAAGCCCCCATTCAAATCCACTATTCAGATTACCCGTGTCTTGTGAAAGCATTGGAAGGATTGCCTCTGTGGAATGGAAGCCCACTTAAAGTGTCAGTAGAAACCATTCAAATCTGAGAAAGCAAGCCTAGGTTGGAACACTGGGGGCTGACTCACTAGTGCCCATCCTTGTTAATGAGAGATGGTCATTGTGGTGCTTTAAAATAAGATGGTCCCCAAAGGGAGTGGCACTATTAGGAGATGTGACATCATTGGAGTGAGTGTGACCTTGTCGGACAAAGCATGTCACTGTGGAGGCAGGCTTTGAGGTTTCATATACGCTCAAGTCACACCCAGCGACTCGGTTCACTTCCTGTTGCCTGTGGATGGAGATGTAGAACTCTCAGCTACCTCTCCAGCACCATGTCTGCATGCATCCATGCCACCATGCCGCACCATGATGATAATGGACTGCACCTCTGAAAAGCTGAGCCACCCCAATTAAATGTTTTCCTTTAAAAGCGTCGCTGTGGTCATGGTATCTCTCCACAGCAATAGAACACTAACTAAGATAGTCACGTATGTAGAAAGAATGACGATACATTTAACGTGTGACCCAGGAAAAGGGCCTGCTCTCAGTGGGGGTCTATCACTGGGTGAGATCACGATTGCCCTTGCCCTTTCTCCCCCGGGAACCTGCACAGCACTTTCTGACCCTGTGAAAAGTACCCAGCCGGGAGGAAGTGTCATTGCTGGTTGGAGACTGCTTTTGCTATCGTCTACAGTGAAAGTGTATAGTGTCTTCAGCAATAGGGTCTGACCACGTAGGCATGATGAGAACCACAGACAATGGCTGGACCCTGTGCTGTTTTAGAGCTCTCTGGGGCCTCGCTGACTAACGGCTCATAGCAAGGTATCCCGTGCTTGTACTACATTTTTTTAAAATATTTATTTATTTATTTTATTATTATGTATACAATATTCTGTCTGTGTATGTGCCTGCAGGCCAGAAGAGGGCACCAGACCTCATTACAGATGGTTGTGAGCCACCATGTGGTTGCTGGGAATTGAACTCAGGACCTTTGGAAGAGCAGGCAATGCTCTTAACCGCTGAGCCATCTCTCCAGCCCTTGTACTACATTTTTTATTTAATAGGCAAGTCTTCTTGGAGAGATATTGTCAGCCATGCAGAGTTATCCCCTTTGAGTTCACTGTTGTTGTTATTGTTATATTTTGAACCGAGCCTACTAATTGGTGCGTTCCCATAAGGCTTTCGTGTTCATCCCTGGTTTTGGCTAGCCCACTGCTTTTCCCTCCTTTTCCCTATCCTCCCTTCACTTAACCCTTTAAGCCCCAGTACTTTCCCATCTCCTTTCACTTCACATGTGTTCTACCATCCCTCCCATTATTATATTTTAAGTTGGGTTGTGAGACAGTAGGCGTCCATGTGGCATTTCCTTGGACTAATCCTCCCCTTTACCTCTGAATTCCTCTCATATCTCTCCACCCTTCCCTGCATGTGCCACCGCTGTTCAGCTGAAGATGCTTTTCACAAGAGTATGTTTGGAGCATCTTTGTCAAGAACCAGGTAAATGTAGCTGCATAGACTTATATCTGGTTCCTCAAATCATTCCATTGATCTACATCTCTCTTTCTGTGCCAGTATCCTGTCGTTTTACATTACTATTGTGCTGTCATATAATTTGAAATCAAGTCTGGTGATACTGCCCACAGTATTGTTTTTCTTCAAGATTGCTTTGCCTATCTTTGGTCTTTAATGCTTCCATAAACATTTTTTTCTATGTTCGTTAAGAATGAGGTTGGAATTTAGATTGCGACGGCATTGAGTCTGTAGTTTGGTTTTGTAGGATTGTTATTTTCACAATATAAACTCTCCCAATGCAAGAACGCGTCTCTCCATCTTCTAGTGTTTTCCCCAATTCCCAATTTATTCCCAAGCTGTCTTGAAGGGTTTTTAATAGGGTTTTGCATTAGCTTTGCTGGGTTTATTCCCAGGAATTGGGACAGAAGTAGTTATTATAAATGGGATCGTTTCCCTGACTTCTTTTTAAGACTTTTTTTTCTGAACCCTAAGAAAGGCCTCTGACTTTCATGTGTTAATTTTTAATCCTCCACTTGCTGAAATTATCATCAGCTCTAAGAGATTTTTTTTTGGTGGAGTTTTTAGGGTCTTTTGTACAGAAAATGATACCACCTACAAGTACGGATACCTTAATTTCTTTTTCCCCTATTTGTATCCCCTTCATTTCCTTCTCTTGTCATATTGTGATAGTTAAGACTTCAAATGCTAACTTGAATAGGAATATAGTGGGCTCTCTTGCCTTATTCATGGTCTTAGTGGGAAACTATTGAGTTTTCCCCTGTTTAGCATGATATTGTCTATAGTTTGTCATTTATGTCCTTTTTTATCTAGCAGTGTGTTTTCTCCATGTGTAGCCTCCAGAACTTTTATCATGAAGAAATGTTAGATTTTCATCAAAGGCTTTTTCCCCACACTCCACACTTCCTGAGTCTGTCTCTGGGCTCATACATGCCCTTCTCCATAAGTAAACAAAGGAACAGATGGGACAAAGTGTGATGGTTTGAAAGAAACTGCCCTGCAAAAGGAGTGGCACTCTTAGGAGGTGTGGCTTTGCTGAAGTGGGCGTGGCCTCGTTGGAGAAGTGTGCCACCCCAGAGGTGGGCTTTGAGGTCTCATATATACTCTAACCACACCCAATGTTCACTCCACTTCCTGTTGCCTGTAAGATGTAGCACTCTCCGCTTCTCTCCAGCACCATGTCTGCCTGCACAGTACCACATCCATGATGACAATGAACTAAACCTCTGAAACTGTAAGCCACCCCAATTAAATGTTTTCCTTCAAAAGGGTTGCCATAGCCATGGTGTCTCTTCACAGCAATAGAAACCCTAAGACACAAGGCAAAAATAAAAGTAACTTAGAACGGTGACTTGTAGATATCAATTCATAGACCTAAGCTGATCCATCTTGCATTAGAATTGACTAGAGAAGAGATTTTGGGGGCCTACTACCCAGAGATTTTGATGTTACAGCCCTGGCTGTCCTGGAACTCACTTTGTAGACCAGGCTGCCCTCAAACTCACAGAGATCCTCCTGCCTCTACCTCCCAGGTGCTGGGATTAAAAGCTTATGCACCACACCTGGCTAGAGATTCCTAATTTTAAAGAAACATTACAGACCTGATGCATAACCACCAGGCTAGCACCATGGTTATCAAAGGTAATGACAGATCATTTCTTGAGGGCGGGGTAGCACAGAGGATAAGGACTTGGTATTTGAAGTCATCCTTGATTTCGAACCAGTAACATGCCATGTGACTTTGGCAAACTTACTCCTTGACCACTAAAAGAAATTAATAATGCCACAGTAATAAAACGTGGGTGAAATCATGATTATGAAGTCTCTGGATTATCAAAAAGAGCTAAATAATCAGTAGGTATATATAGCATGTGTGTGTGAGGGGGAGGGGAATGGAGAGACGAGATTGTAACAGGATGACAGCTGTTTTTTTTTTTTAAAAAAAAAAAAAAAGTAAAGCTTCAATATCCAGAAAAACAACATCAGAGAGAGTATTGCCTCCCAACTATGAATGTCTCGTCATGGTTAACCTATTTGGAATGTGGTTTAGCGACTGCTACTCCTGCTGACAATCTATGGCTCTCCAGCAGAGGGCACTATTTGACCCGTCAGCTATTTTTATTTTGTCCACAGTTTGGACTTTCCCCTTCCCTCCCGTTGGCCCGGTGATCTGTGAATCCACTCAAGCGATAGACCCAGATAAAGTAGTCAGCACCCTCTGAGGGAAAAGCAGAGCCATCCTCCCGGTCTCTGTTCACACAAGTGCTGAGCTCCCTGGCCTTCCGGCTTCTGGAAAAAGCCTTCTTCAGCTCACCCATGGCTCCACACAGTTCTAAAAACAGAACCCTGAAGATGCACCGTCTCCTGCAGTAGCAAATACCCAGCCAGATCTAACACTTCTGTGAAAATAAGCAAAAACCTCCATCTCGCTTTCAACTTTAATAAATGGTAGCAGTGTGTCAGTATAGCGAAGAATTGTTTTAAATTAAACCCTTTTATGATTTACTATCAGTAAATGTTTGATTTATATACCTATTTTATGTACCTAAATCTGGGGTCAAGTAAAATCTCTTTTGGAAGAAGAGCAGTCATGCGTGGGAAAGGTTTAAGAAGCCCTGCTGCAGAGCAGGGCTCAAGTCAGGCACCTGCTCCTTTAAATAAAGATTTATTGAAACGCAGCAGTACCCAGTTCCTTCAGGATGTGCTACAGCCAGCTCCTTTTGCTCTGCAGCAGCAGGAGTGGAACACTTGGAACAGACGTTGCCTGGGGTCCACAAACCAGAAGGTTTATTTTTTGAACCCTCAAGGAAACATTTGCCAGTCCCTACTTGGAACCAGAGTGCCTGGCGATGTTGGCTTCTGCCTGTTAGAAGCTATGCAACCTTGAGCAAATCATTTCGTCTCTGCCGACTATAAATAACCACAGAATCTCTGTTGTGGAGTTGCCGGTGAGGATGGCGGCCTCCTCACAACAGCAGCGCTCACACCACCGGGGGTTTAGAGGTGAATTTTACTCCTCCACGGGCGTACTGAACCGACGTCCTGGGCCAGGACCCACATGCTCCCAGGTGGTTCGTAACAGGGGAACGTCTGAGAACTAAATGGTTCAGTGCCAAACCTCCTGTTCTTTTTTTACCTAGAATTGGAATCTAATCTCTGTGTGTTTGGAGGACTCTAATCCATGTGTTTGCTGAAAATTATCCATATGCTCTTGAGTTCTTCAGCAAGAAGAATGCATTTGATGCTCTCGTACCCACCTAATAGCAAGCACGTTTGAGATGGGGTACGGCGGATAGGGCCCTTACGCAGGAGCAGAGGAGGAAGCAGAACCCAAGATGGCCTCCTCTGTGCTTTTCCTCTTTTCTTGTCTGCTTCTGCCCCTTGCTGGGGCTGTCTCGGCCTCCCTCCTCCCTAGTTCTTTTCCCCTAGAAAAAACCGCTTCGCTCCTTCCAGATGCTGAAGAAAGCAGAATGGACCGAACTCTGCATCACATCATGGAGATGGCTGTTTAATCTGAGATGAGTGTGACATTACTCATTGCTCTGAGCCCCTTTGATCCGCCACCATTTGCATCTTTTATCCTCACGCAGTACATACATTAGCGCTCCGAACGCCTCCCTGTCTTGTTGTCTTTTAGATGCTGTCAGAGATTATTTACTTGAGAAAGCAGATGGATATCTTGTTTAATGTCAAAATAATTACTATTTGGTTGGCCTGATAGTTTGTTTACGCTTTCAATATTTTTATGTTTACATCAAAAGAACATGGCCAAAATAATCTTTTGGTCTGTTAAAATAAACAGGATATGACAACCTTTTTTTAAACCTAATTTTTCTATTTGATGAATGGCTTTAGTAAAATGGTTAGAAGATAGCTCAACCAAGTGGGAATGGTCACTGGAATGGAAGTCTCCAGATGGATGCTTTTATTTGTATAAAAGCTAGAAAGGGAGTATAAACAGTGCTGTCGATGGGGGAGGGGACATGATGTAGAGCTAAACACAGCTTAGCTAAGCACAGTTTCAAATACCTGATTTGCTCTCAGTCCGATTTTCCTCTGAGCCTCAGTTTCCCATCAACAAAGTGGATGATTAGAGTCCTCAAGGAACTCATTTACATACATGCGCTGCGTATGCAAATGAGATCAGCATCGCCTGTTACTTAGATAGGGCTAAGTTTCAAAAGAGTTCTACAGTTACAAACAGGGACAGGAAAAATTATGTTTTGGTGAGGGAACTAAGGGCTCAGAATGAGACTTCACAAACGGCCGTCTCTCAGTTTCTATGGCTCAGGGGACACCTTGTCTCCGCTTCTGATTCTAGAAGCTGTGTTGTGAGGCTGTGTTGATGCCTTTGGAGTCTACCTAGGAAAGGTGTTCCAAAGTGTGTTTTGGGCTCTCAGGATCACTCACCCAGTAAGATGCTTGTGCCCCAAGCATGAGGAACTGAGTTTGACTCCCAGAACAAACGGTAGGTAGGTAGGTAGGTAGGTAGGTAGGTAGGTAGGTAGGTAGGTAGATAGATGGATGGATGGATAGATAGATAGATAGATAGATAGATAGATAGATAGATGATAGATAGATAGATAGATAGATAGATAGATAGATAGATAGATAGATAGATAGACAGATGCCCAGACATGATAGCATACTATACTGCTGGGAAGAAGGGGGCAAAAAAAATGCCTGGGGCTTGCAGGCCAAACAGCCTAGCCTGATTGGTGAGCTCCAGACTGATAAGAGACTTTTTCTCAAAGAAATCAACCTCTGACCTTCACATGCATGAGCACACATGTATCCCCTACACACACACACACACACACACAGAGAGAGAGAGAGAGAGAGAGAGAGAGAGAGAGAGAGAGAGAGAGAGAGAGATTGAGAGAGAGAGATCTTAAAAGTAAAATCACATGGAGATAATGTGCCCGCTATTTGTCTTTTCCGGGACCTACTATAAAATGGTATTCAGGAGTCTCCCTAGCCACCCATCTTCATTTCACAACATTTAATTCACCTCTTGAGTTCCCCAGAAAAGCTCAGCAGAGGAAAAGCTCTCTTGGCAGTTACCCCGAACCCCGCTGCTGAGAAAGAGCTGTAAGAGACCGCTGCTCTCTGCTGGCAGCTAGCCTGCTATTTTGACTTTACTCCTGTGTTACACTGCTTCTTTATTCTCTTCTTTATTCTAGATCTTTCTAGCAAAGCAAATCTATATTATTAGGTGCTAATGTTAGAGACTAAGTTGTTTTGGGTTGCTTTTCAGCAGCTTCACTACCTAGTTGGTGAAATAAAAGTATTGGCCCCAGCCTCAAGGTTTGATTTCTCAAGCTAACTATAGCTTGTGACGAGGGAAGCCAAATCTGTAGCAACTTAGAATACAAGAGAAATAGAGCCAAAGAAAATGTAATAAACATTACTGTGGCAAGTGAGGATTTTCTTTTTAATTCCCTGTATTTCCTGTCCATATGCACTTTCCCACGGTGCTGACAATGACACCAGCAGGCTAGATTTTCCCTGAACAACTTCTTTTGAGACAGAATCTCACTATGTAGCCCTGACTGACTTGAATCTCATTATGTGGACCTTGAACTCACAAAGATCCACCTGCCTCTGTCTCCTAAACATTGTGATTAAAGACATGCGACCGTACACACACCTCAAATAACTTTCTGTATAAAATCCTTTGTAACCACTAACATCTGTAATTCTCCAACCGTGGAAGCGTGGGCTTGTGAGAAAGCATTTTCTTTTGTAGTATGTCAACTTGGGCACAGAATTGAAAGTCTTACTTTCACACAAATACCCTACTTAACACAAACTCACCTATGCCTGGAATCTCCTTCCTGCAAATGGATCTTATTCCTTTCAGGTATTTCCTCTGTCTGCAAGGGCGTCATGACATCTCTCTATCCAGTCCTAACAGCTCATCGATGAAGCTGTTTTTCACTCCTTTATCCAGGGCATCTTAGTTTGCAACTCAGCGTAGAGGGAGATCTCTCTGACAGATAGTAAAGTTACCAAAATGGTTTTATAGACTCATCTACTCTTCCACTTATTCACATGTTTCTCAGGGATGAAACACATAGAAAGCCTGAAGCTTTGCTGCATAACGGAAGCCTAATCTGTTGCCCTGGTTTACCCCAACCGTGTACTTACATCTCTGTAGTGAGTCCAGCCTCCAAGAAATGTACCTCTCATCCAAACCCATAGGTCAAGATGAGAAATGGGGAAAACAATATCTGTGGCTTCTTTTATGTAAAAAGTAAAATTTAAAGACCTTCAAGGGCAGTGGAAGGAACAGGTGAGCTGCAACAGGACAGCTAACCAGGAAGAGATGAGGAAAACACCGTGTCTGAAATGTTTGCACATCTCTGCAAGCCCTGCAAGAAGAATTCATGGAAATGTTGAAAAATGTAGAAGGAAATCTGTATCGTGCATAGGATCAATTCAAAGACAAGGGCCCAAGTTCTGAATTGCAGAGAGCATGTTTTGCTGTTATCTGCCTCCTTAGCTTCATAAGCATGCTCGCTCGTGATAAATTATTATTATTGTGGAGCAGATGGATGAAGCTCAATCATGATACTATAATGGAAGATTAAACATTTTCTTAACTTCTATTCATCAAATTAAGTCTTTCGACTCACAACAAAGGACGAAGCATCAATGTTATCATTAGGGATTTTAAAATATAACTTTAGCGTGAAGCATAGGACATGATTAATGTGGTGTTGGAAGTAAATACTAAACATTAGTGTAGGTTGAAATCCCTTTTTCTGCCCCCCCCCCGTTTTGTGGCTTCTTGTCCCTTGACAAATTGTCTCAATGAGAAATAACCATCAGAATCAATTGATCTTTTTATTTTTTATTTTAGCATTTTTGTACTTATTTCTTCTATTTTAACTACATCTTTGCTTCTTAAAAGTGGGGGGGGGGTCCCTAAGGAAAGGAGGTAAGGGAAAGGGAATCTGTTCTACCTCCAACAAGAAGACAGGCTTTTCACTTGGGTGGGTTTCATGCCACACTGCACAGACTTGGACAGAGTAAAGAAAGCTCCTGTGGTTCCCACTTCTCTTGTCCTCCTTTCCCCTGATGTGCCAGGTCGTCCAGAACCACTCCAGGTCCCAAGCATCCCCAGCTGCAGTAGCTGAGGGGAGTCCAGTCTCTCTCCAGAATGCGTCTTCAACAGTTATCATCATTACCGTCTTCAACAACTAATAGCAAGAGGCAGGGGGACCACACTACAGAATAAAGAGCACTACCCTGGGAGACACTGGGTGCACTTGACCCTGGGATCCCAGGTCAAGCCCCTGATCTCTCTGCTTATGGACCAGAGCACATCCTGCTTAGCCTCTTCCTAAATTCTTCCACTCATAGCATTTATTACCCTCTCCAACCAAACACATGTCAAACTTGTTGCATAGAACATCTTAGTTCACTTACTAGGAAACGCTTCCCTACTTCACAAGTCTTGTACACACTGCTGCTGCCCTTGACAATTTATGAAAAGCAGAATATAGCAACCCGTGAAGGCGTCAAGAAAAACTGCAGTGTTTAACAAGCCTCGTGAATTGTTCAATAAACTATGAATAAATATTTGAAAATGGGATTGGGTTTGGTAGCTCACACCTATAATCTCAACACTCAAAACACAGAGCAGTGGGTCTCTATGAGTTCAAAACCAGCTTGCTCTGCATAGCAAGTTTCAAGCCAGTGGGGCCAAGTTCAGGCTATGTAGTTAGACCCTGTCTCAAAAGAGGGAGAGAGAAGAAGAAAAAGGAGGAGGAGGAGGAGGAGGAAAAGGTGGAGGGAGGTTGAAAGGAAAGAGAGAGAGAGAGAGAGAGAGAGAGAGAGAGAGAGAAAGAAAGAAAGAAAGAAAGAAAGAAAGAAAGAAAGAAAGAAAGAAAGAGAGAGAGGGAGAGAGGGAAGGAGGGAGAGAGGAAGAGAGGAAAAACAAAGGACTATAGAGGAATCTCAGTGGTTAGGAGCACCTTGCTGTTCTTGCAGAAGACCCGGTTGGGTCCCCAGCACTCACATAGGGTAACTCACAACGCCTGTGACTCCAGCTCCCCAGCGGGATCCTAGTGTCACCTTCTAACCTCTACAGGTATCCACACACATGTGGCATACATTCCTTAAGCCCACATGTATAATATTTTAAAATAGAATCAAAACTTTTAACAAACTCTGCCTTGTTCTTGGTTTTATCTAATACAGATAGATGTGCTATGCTGAATTTGGGAAGAGGCCATGAGGGAAGTCCTGAGTCAGCCAACCCAATAGGCCACCGTAATTTCATGGTGAGAAGAGCATCTGCATTCAGTGGCTCAGTCACACCAAGCTTGGAAAGGTCCACCATTCACAATATGATGCCAACATCTCCCTCGTGGGGCTTTCATCATTGAGTTAAGCATTCAAAGGCGACATGCTCAGCAATGCCACATAAGAAATACCAAACTTACCCAACACACAGCTGTCTTCCCAGCCTAGGGTGCCCCAAAGATCACCTTCTTAAGACTGAGACCTCCTGGGCTCTGTTCCTGCTCTTCTGTATTCAGAATAACCAACTCATTTTGCTTCCAAAATGTAGCATTTATTTACCCAGTAAGTCACATTGTAAACTCAGAAACACACCATTTCTGGAGGACGGGGGCTGTGAGCATATATTAAACAATACTATACAATCACTTGGAAACAACCTCCCCTGTCTTTTTTTAAGTGTTAAGAGAAATTATCGCTAATCTAAGCAATGCTTTGAGTTTCAACAGATCTCTGTCTCTTTTCAAGCAAATCCCACTGGTCATAGTCTCATAAAGGTCATAGTAGTAACCAACCACTTTTTGATTGGATTTAAGGCACTGAGTCTACTGAGATGGAATCTGCACTCGACTGATAAAGGGGCCATTGAACCTGAGAGTAGACAGGCCACAGGCCTATGGGAAAACCCTACTATCATTATTCTGTTAAAGAAACAGCAAAAATTACTCCTAATGGCATATTGCTATGCTCTTAGATCAGTGCATCACTTAGCCCTCATCAGAGAAGCTGCTTCTTGCAGTAGATGGAAATTAATACAATGACCCACTGCTGGACAATTGCAGAAACTGGGTGAGTTTGGAACACTCGGTCCTACCTGGGAAGCCTTCATCAAACCCCTCCACTAAAGGCTCTGGGATCTTTGTGGAAGGAGGTGGGAAGAGTTGTAAGAACCAGACTCCAAGGAAATAGCACCTCCCAGACAACAGGATTGGTCCACTATGAACTCACAGAGGACTGTGGCAGCATGCACAAACCCTACAAAGGTTCAAGCCAGAGGAGATCCCAGCAGAGAGATGGGGAAAATAGACACGCGCCGGGGTCCTAATCCTAACCAAGAAACCTATTGATACCCACTGCAAAGGGAAAATCCATTTTCTCCAAAGGAGTGTCACTCAGAATATCAAGCACACTGAGAACAGGCCCCATGCCTAGACTAGTTATTTTCCATTTGCTTCCAAGGTAAACTCACTGTCTTCCCTTTCCACACCTTGTGGCTGGGGGAGGTGACTTGTGTAGTGATGGAGGAGTGTCTATGTGTTTACTTTTATTAATAAAAAACTGCCTTGGCCCTTTAAGAGAACAGAAAATTAGGTAGGCAGAGTAGACAGAACAGAATGCTGGGTAGCAGGCAGTGGGGAGACGCTTCAGGCAGTCGCCATAGTGAGTCTCCATGCTTCTCCTCTCCGAGATGGACGCAGGCTAAGATCTCTCCTGGTAAGCCACACCTTGTGGTGCTACACAGATTACTAAATATGGGTTAAAGGAAGATGTGAGAATTAGCCAATAAGAGGCTGAAACTATGGGCTGGGCAGTGTTTTAAAAGAATACAGTTTCTGTGTAATTATTTTGGGTAAAGCTAGCCGGGTAGCGGGACGCAGCCCCGCCGTTCCTTCAACAGTGTAGAACGCCGAACTTTGGTTCTCATGCCTTCTGCCTGGGTCTGATTCATTTGACCTATCTCCCACCAAGATCCCTAGTAAATCTTCCTTTCTTCCTTACTCCAGAGAACTTTTGCTGACAGTGGCTGTCTCTTCCGTGTCACGGCTCCTGACCAGGGGTCCTTTATGACACTGAGGTTCAAGGGTCCTTATAACACTGTGTCTTTTCCTGTGACAAGGTGGCACAGCTTCCTGCTGCCATGGGTGATGGGTACATCTTTAGTTGCATCCCTGGCCTCTGTCCTCCTTTCTATAGTAGTCTTTTTCATTTAAAAACCTTTTTGAATCATCTGAAAGAATACCACTTCTTATTGTGGCCCTCCAGCACCATTTCAGGACCTTCTTCTCTTTCCTTACGTGTCCTGCCACATCCAGCGACTTTCACACCCCAGGAAGCTCCTAAGTCTGACCCTAGATCCTCCCTCCTGTGTACATTCCCACACTGCCATAATGTATGCCTTCCACGAGGGTCTTGTGCTATGCAAAGCCATGTCTAAATCCATTGATAGCTTAAATTTTTGTCAAGATTTATTCTTCACGCTGGTGGAAGTAGTGCATGCCTTTATTCCCAGCACTCGGGAGGCAGAATCAGGCAGATCTCTGTAAGTTCAAGGCCAGCCTGGTCTACAGAGTTCCAGGACATAAAGAAACCCTGTCTCTATAAACCAAAAGAGAGAGAGAGAGATAAAAGAAAAAAAGAAAAAATTATTCTTCATAAGGGAAACTGTACGGCATAATAATACAAGCTTCTGATACTACAAAAAGCATTTCAACTAAAAAAATGAAGACTTATTTTGGCTAGGCAGGCTGCAGAGCATAGAGCCAATACAGAGGAATGTCAGATAGTCTGGAGGTCTGGTCTTGGATGCATGGTGAAATTTGACTCTGTGTTAGGAAAACAGAGAGCAAGCTCCTTGGAGACAGACGTTTTGCCTTGTTCTCGGTTCTGTCCCCAGCACCTGACACATAACAGGAATTCTGCAGCTGTTTCAGTGAGGACGTGGATGCGTTACCAGGGCTGCAGAGTCCTTGCCCCCTTGTTTCTCTGCCTTCTCACCACACCACATGTGTACTCTTGTGTCATGTCGTGTTTTTATTGTCAGTCAACACAGAACCCACACATTTGGCTCTTGGAGTTGTGGTTGCGACCTGGGTGAGCATTTTGTGAGCTCTGTAGATCCCACTGGGTCTTAGCACCCTCAACGACAGACTGCCAGAGCCAGCGACTGTCAACAGCTACGGCTAAAGCAACATTCTGGAGACTTTCACTTCGTTATTTATTTAGTGGGTGTTCTGGCTTTGTTTGGTTTTATCTAGTCGACTGCTATGATAAACTATGTGTTTGGTTTTGGCATGCCTACAGCATTTTGAGACA